>NC_058418.1:49108169-49272743 GCF_002201575.2 Neomonachus schauinslandi
AAAGAAAGAAAGAAAGAAAGAAAGAAAGAAAGAAAGAAAGAAAGAAAAGAAAGAAGAAGGAAAAGAAAGAAAGCGAAAGAACTGGGGGTGCTCTCTGGATGAGGACAGCCTATGGACCCAACCAGGCCCTCCCTTCAGGCCTGGGCAGACACTCAGTGGATGGTCTGCCCCAGGTCCCCGCCACACAGTACACATCCAGGACTAGTCATGAGGTTGCACACAGGTCAGTGATTATGTCTCTTCACCCTACCCCAACCCCAGGATGGCCACACAGTAGCCTCACCCTGGGTCAGGCCATGCCCTCTTATGGGAAAGCAGTCTAGATTTAGTCTTGAAATTGTCTGTGCAAGGGGGACCTCCTCTGCTTTCTTCTGAGCCATCTGCCCTGCCTTAGCAGCCTCCGTATTCTTTATCATGACACAGGAGATCAACCTCCTCACCCTACAACCCGGGTCAAACAGATGGAAAAAATCCCCACAATCCTGATAGCACACTTGGCCTGTCCCTGTCCCTCAGGCTGCAGTCACTTGTCAGACCCAACTCTCCAGGCCTGTGTATTGTCTTTGGAGACAGTGCTTAACCTGGGCCCACCACAAGTCCAGAGTCCTCTTCCTGGATCCACAGGGATTTTTACATTTGAAACCAAAATGACTATAACACTGTATGCCAACTATACTTCAATCAAAAAAGAAAGAAAGAACGTTAAGCAATGTTCATGCCATGCCTGCTGTGGTCTTATCTCAGAGCTGCCTGTATTTCACATTCTTTTAGTCCCAGGGTCTTGTTGCCCCCAATGGGGAAAGACCTCATGCCTCCAGGCAAGAAGGAACAGACACAGGGATATGGTTCTTTGATGAAGGAGAGACCAAAGGTATCAAAAACGAATAGAGTAAATTGAGGAATTTTGTTAACTTTACAACCCCTCCCACCAGCACCCAGAGCAAGAGATAGTCCATGGAGAGCACCTCAAAACTGACAGTACCTAATGGTGTTGGGAAGGTGGCATGGTTTGGAAAGGCTGTTGACATCTGTAGTCTGGTAGAATTGTGGGGACTAGTATTTGGGCAGTTTTGTGTACTAGGGAGGGTTGCTTGTTTAGAGAGATCAGTGGCTGTGAGCAACTGGACAGTTCATATTTTGGGGAAGTTTGAATGTGTTGATTTGAGGAAGGCGGGAGATTGAGAGTGATTGTGGCTTTGGAGATTTTGATAGACTTGGGAGATTTTGGCTTTGTGGACGATGTGGGATTAGGGGGACGAGGGTGGGTATTTGGAGACTTTTGAAGAAATTAAGAATTTGGGGCTTGAGAAATTTGGTGGATTGGTTTAGGGCTTGATACACTTGAAGTCATGCGACTGGTGGATTGGGGGAGTTAAGTGGACATGGGGATTTGAGCCTCATGGAAAATTTAGGACTTGAGGAGCTTGGAAAGTTTGAAAATACTGATGCCTTGAGGGAAGATAGAGGTTTGGAGAGTTTGATGTGTTTGAACAAGTGGGTATATTCGGGCAGTATGGTGTGTTTAGGAAATTTGCAGGTTTGGAGAGGCTGAGTGGCATAAGGATTTTGGTGGGTTTGTGGAACTTGATGGGCATGGATGACATTGTTGGGCTTGAGGAGGTTGACAGGCATGAAATATTGGTGAATTTGGGGAAGTTGAGGTTTTGGTGTGTTTGGTTTTGAAGGGTAGTGTTTTTGGAAGGTTGCTGATTTGTGGAAATTGGCAGCTTTAGGGATGTGGGTAGATTCATAGATGGTGGGGTGTGTGGGATGATTAGGTGCTTTGGACATTTTCTTGGGTTTGAAGAGTGACAGTTTTGGTGACACCAGTGTGGTGAAGATGGGGTTTCAGAGGAGAGGTTATCAGATTGGGAAGGCATAGTGTTTGGAGACGTTATGGAACTGGGAGACATCGAATGTTTTATGGAGGTTGAAGACCTAAGGTGTGTTTAAGGGTTTGATTAAATTAGTAGATTTGAGTATTTTAGAAATTTGAAGAAATTAGTTGGCTTGTGGAGGATGGTAAGCTTGGAAATGGGGCTAGACCTCTGTCAGGTGAAACAGAGAAGGCTATGAATTTTTGGTTCCATTTACATTGATTAGTTACATAGCGTAGGCCAATCTTGTTCAACTTTTCACTTGATAGATGCAGGGCAGGGGGTGTTCCATTCAAAACTATGTATCTAGGAAAGCAACCAACCCTTTCCTTATGGATGAATGTGGTGAATATAGCCGAGATCATCATTCCTTTTCACCCTAGTCCTGTTCCCATCCCAATCTGGGGGAGATAATAAGATCAAAGGATCAAGGTAGAGAAAGAAGAGGCAAAGAAGAGTGACAAGGTAGAGAAAGAAGAGGCAAAGAACTGGGTGAGGGAGCAAGGACTAAGGAAACAGAACAGAGAACAGCATGATGGGGCAGGGAACAAAAAGTAGGAGCAGGGAGCAGTGGTACAAATCAGAGAAGAGAGCATGGAACAAGGTGAGGGGGCAGAGAAAAGAGAGAAGAAGCAAGGAACAGAGAGGGACAGGTAATAGGGAAATAAAGGCCACAAATGTTCCTGCACTGCGGGTACAACTGAAGGAGCCAGTCACGGCAGAAATACACTACAAGTTGCCTTGTTTCTACTCACAGCTGTGTTCTTCTTCCCACTCCAGTTTTCACTGTATATATTCAGGTTCAATTTCCTAGCAATCAAGAAGTCTAGAAAGAAAATAACCCATGGCAGGAGGGTCATCACAATATATCCAAATAGGCACAGGCAAGTTCCTAGTGTGGTTTATGAATTGTCAGTTCCAGAGACTCTATCCGTCCTGGGGCAAGTATAGAAGTAGGCATGGTTGTGCAGCCCTGGGAACTATGTTCTAGTGACCACATGAAAAAAAAAAATGTCCTTAGACAGGGACGCTTTCCTGTGCTTGTGGGTGCAGCCCAGTATGGAAGTGTTTGTGCAGAGGATGAAGAGGGCAAGTATCTTGAGATTGATCAACTCACCCCAAACGCAGAATTTCCCAGTGGAGATGCCCACTTTGGGATGTAAGAATAATTATTCTCCTTAGCAGTCATATAAATAAACTCAAACACCCTTCAGTTTCCTTGATCCTCTGTAATGAAGATTGAAAAGTATTTATATGAGTGCAGGGTCTTACTATGTCTTCAGGATTCACTGGACTCCAGAAATTTACTCCCCTCTTGGCAGAGTTGTTTTTTAATACCTTGTATTCCGGTGGGAATATGGATGTGGGAAGAGTTGGTTTGTTTACCTGATGATGTAGATTCATGAAAAAGCATATTCTAGCTGACATGACAAGAAACTTGGAATTGGGCACATCCCGCTGAGGGGAAGCAAGTCACAATTAGGGATCCCTTATCAGGAAGGGATGGAAGAGTTTGCCCTTCAATTTCCTGAGGAGAGAGTGCTCAGAGGTGGAGTCTATTTCTCCTCCGATTCCCCAACGTAAATGGAAATCCTGCGGGCATTGGAGCTGGGGACTCCACTCTGCCGGTCCCCGAAGGCTTTGCCCTGCGATGCTCTGGCCGGGGATAAAAACAAATCCAGCTCAGGCACTATCTAAACTAGGGAGGGAGGGCACCCTCTAGGGGGCGGGTCCCCGGCGGCGACGTCGCGCCTCCCCTCGCCCAGCCAATGGTAGCGCGCAGAGGCCGGAGGGGCATTTTCCTCAACCAACCAGAGCTCCTAGGCCTTTCAAAGCCACGCCTGCGTGCCCCTCCTTTAAGCCAGGACTCCTAAACCGCATAGCTCCGCCCACAGAGCTCTTTCAGAAATGAGGTCTACCAGGCCTTCGGCGGATCTGGGCAAACCCTGGGCAGCCTGCACATCGCCTTCGTAAGCTCACTCCCCCCCTCTCCATGAGCAAGCTTCCCTTTTTCCAGAGGCTGTCGAGCCCTTTGTCTGTCTGACTACAGAGAGACACACGAATACTTCCTACTTCTGAGAAGCCCGTCTCTCGCTTCTTTAGCAACCGAGCCCCATAGGTTGGCCAGGCTGCGCACAGCGCTCCGATTGGAAGCGGGGACTGCCCGTCAAGCATTTCCTCTCGGCACAGACTACTTCACTCCACCCTTCGCCTTTTCAGGTGGATTAGGGAAAGTGAAGTTGCCTCAGTTCTGGGGAGCACGCCTATTGGTCGGACATTGGTAACTATCATGACCGAGGCTGTGAAAGTCCTCGAGCCTTCGATTGGGTCCGGGGATATATCAGTCAAGATGGGCGGGTGCAATCGCAACGCAGCGCACAGTATTGGTGGAGCTACTGCGCGGCCGGAGTTTGGAGGAGAGCCGCAGGAGGAGAGCCGGCTTCTCTTGATTGGGCCATAGGGAGGCCCTCCGACTCCGGACTGGTTGAACGCGAGCCGCGCCCCCGTCACGCCGACAGCCGGCTGTAAGGGGAGCTGCCGGGCTCGCCTGTGTTAGCCTTAAGAGCCAGGGCGGTGAGAGGAGTGCATAGGCGGTTCGCCGGGCCCCCAGCCAGACCGACGTAAATGCGGGAGTGGCGCGCGTCATCTCAACGGTGAGGGGACGCCAGTGGGCGGCGGGAGACAGGGCTCCGGCGCTCCGCAGCCGGAAGTGTCTTCAGAGTGGCGTCGTACCCGGAAGTGTGGCACGACGGCAGCCGCACCCGGAAGTATGATGCTCCCGCTGCTCGGGAAGTGACGGTACCCGGCCAGTTGGGATACGGGGTTAAAACAGGTGTTTATGTCTCTTTATCTGCTGAAGCTCATTAGAACCTCCCTTTCCGGGAAATGTTGGAGGGTGCAAGTAGTTGGTCATGTTTTTGCTTGTCTCATCCTGTTGAAACCCGAGGGGAAACGAGCAGTAGGCATGTGTCCAAGGGGGCCAGGCTCAGTAGAGGCTTTTAAGAAGTTTCTTTTGCTTCCTGTCACCCTCAATTCCTTTACCCCACAGGGATGTGCAGATGGAGGCTGGAGGAGACACTAAAGCCCCAGCCCCTGGGGACGCGGAGGACTTGGAGGACACTCGGTTCCCCAGTGAGGAGGCTGGAGAGGATGGAGGGGTTCACGAGGACCCGCCGGATCCTGGAGAGGGGGACCTGGCGAAAACAGGTATGTCTTCCCCTCACTAGGGTCTTGGAAAGAATACCTAGAGGGTGTCGTTGTTGGGGGAGGTCAGAGGGGGACAAGTGAGGAATCTTTTGGGACTCAGGAAAGTGGTTTAAACCGCAGCAGGATCAGTAGGAGGCCATTGTGGACACACAGTGTAGTTTAAATCATTGAGGAATGAAAAGGTAATCAGTAGGTGTCAATGGATGTTCACTGGGGACTTGATCTGAGTTCAGGTCTTTGAGGAATCAGATTAGTTGGGGTCAACGAAGGGTATTGGGGATTTAGGATGTTTAGGTCAATGAATGACCAAAAGAAAGTTAATACAATCAAAAGGAAACTATTTAGAAGTTACTGTCTTTGGGGGCTAGGGTGTTATTTAAGTCATTGAGGTGGGAAAGGGGATCAGCGGCAACCAATGCGCATTCAGTGTTTACATCATTGAGGAGTCAGTGGTGAGTTGTTGGTGGCAGTCTTTAAGGAACCAAAAATTAGATGTTAAGGGCGATCACTGGTGAGGAGGCAGTGGACATCAGTGAGATTATGTGGAGAGTCAGAGGACCAGTAGGAGGGTCTTTGAAGACTTAGTGGATGTGTAAAGTTACTTGATGGAGACTCAATGGAAGTCATTGGGGAAACAATGCTTACTGACCACCTGGGAATGAGTGGATGTTAGTGGCATCATCGAGAAGGATGAGTGGACATCACTGAGAATAAATGGTGGGTGTTGGGGGGGTGTCTTTGAGAATTTGGAAATTATTGGCAAGTAATGGCAGGTATTGGGAGGGTAATTGGGAGGACAACATGGGGGATCGGCAAATGTCAATCGGAGAATGAGGGAATATGAGGTCATTGGGATTTTATGGGAAAGTTGTTGAAATAATGGTTGTTATTGGGGGATCAGTAGACATTGGAATAAATGGGAGAGGTGTCAAAGCAATCAGTAGGGGGCAGTGAAGTTGTGGGTTTTATTGCTGATTGTTAATGATGGTCATGAGGAAGGGCGGTGGACAACATTATCATAGTCCTATGTGTTAGTGTAATTATGGTGGGTATTTTTTTTTTAAAGATTTTATTTGACAGAAAGACAGAGAGGGAGGGAACACAAGCATGGGGAGTGGGAGAGGGAGAAGCAGGCTTCCCACTGAGCAGAGAGCCCAATGCAGGGCTCGATCCCAGGACCCTGGGATCATGACCTGAGCCAAAGGCAGATGCTTAACAACTGAGCCACCCAGGTGCCCCTTGGTGGGTATTGTAAGGAGTGGAGTGGATTATCAGTGAGAATAAAAGGAGGTCAAGGAAGTTGGAGGAGGTCACTGAAATCCTGGATGTTAGTGGAAATTAATAGTAGTCACTGGGGAGAAGGGAGAATTAAATAAAAGAGGGTCAGGGGAAGTTATTTGAAGTCTTGGATGTTAGTAGAGGTTCATGGTGGTCATGGTGGGGATGGAGTGCACATGAGGTAAAATAGATTGTGTGTCAGGGCAGTCACTGGAGGTCACTGGAGACCCAGGTATTAGTGGTATTAATGGAATAACTGGAATGTTAGTGAAAAGCAGTGGGCATAAATAAGGGCTTAGGGGAGGCTTAAAGATCTGGGTGCTAGTGGATATTCATGGCAGTCATTGGAAGAATTAGTGGTTATCACCAAAAATATACGTGGTTGATGAGGAGAGTCAATGAGGTCATTAGGGATCAGTGAACATCCACGAGAATAAGTAAGGGATTAGGGAGGGGTGGGGCAGTGGGAAGGATTTAAATGAGAGACTGTAGAGATATTAGTGGATGTCATGATGGCCAATGAGGGGTGAGTAGATACTAGGAGAATACATGAGGGGTCAGAGGTGTTAATGGTGGATCATTGAAGATGAAGATAATAATGGTCATTCAGAAGCAATAGGGTGCTTTGAAGACTTGGAAGTGTCAGTTATTGACAGGAGAATAAATAAGCTCTAGGGACATAGAGGGTTCTGTAATGACAGTGAGAGATTGGATTGTTGGGGTTTTAGGGGGATCATGTGGAGGTCATTGAGGGGTAGAGGGGACACCTGGAGGTCTGTGTCAGTATCACGGGTCATTGGGGGGCTGGTAGAGATTTGGTAAGTCCCTGGGCACATGGGGTTAAGGGGAGTCCACAGCCAGAATGACCCACCAGGATTTCCCTTTCAGAACCCGAGACGAAGGATCAGCCACCCGGCCTGCTGTCACCCCTGCCCCAGTCAGAGGCCCTGCCATGCACCTGTGGGCTTTGGGATCCTGCAACCTCTGAGGATAGTCCCCTGGGTGACCCCGAGAGTGGCTCTGGGGGCCAGGGTGGGGACCCCAGTGATGAGGACTGGCGCAACAAGAGAAAGCACGTGTTTGTGCTGAGCGAGGCAGGCAAGCCCATCTACTCCAGGTATGGTAGCGTGGAGGCACTGTCGACGACCATGGGTGTGATGACAGCCCTCGTGTCCTTCGTACAGAGTGCAGGGGATGCCATCCGCGCCATCTACGCTGGTGAGCAGAGGTGGGGGAGAGTGAGTGGGGGGAGCAGGGGATGGTGGACAGGAAAATGGCTGGCTGGGAGACTATCCACGCAGCCCTCTGTATATGGCTGGCTGGCTAGGCATCTCTCTCTTGTCCATCTGTTTGGCCTGCTGGGTTCTGAGTGATTAACTCACCTGGACCCGAGTCACTGGCTGGATACTTCTGTGACTTTGGGGGCTCTCTGGGTGTCTCTGGGTTTCCGTGTCAGTCCTTGCTCTGCCTTCCCCTGATCATGCTGTGTGTCTAACCTGATTCCTTGACCATCCCATCATGTCTCTACGAATAACCCAAACTCCCCCCAGTTGTCTTTATCCTCGTGCAAGTGTGCCACAGAGTGACCATGTGAGCTCGGGCCGGGAGTGCGTGTGTTCAGGGACAGAGCAGAAGAGCCCCGCCTGAGCCCTCCAGTGGCAGCTGACCCATCTCTACCCCCTGCCCCCCTTCCCTCCCCCAGAGGACCACAAGCTGGTGTTCCTACAGCAGGGCCCACTGCTGCTGGTGGCCGTGTCAAGGACTCCTCAGTCAGCAGCCCAGCTACGCGGGGAGCTGCTCGCCGTGCACGCGCAGATCGTGAGCACGCTCACGCGTGCAAGTGTGGCCCGCATCTTCGCGCGCAAGCAGAACTACGACCTCCGCCGCCTGCTGGCCGGTTCGGAGCGCACCCTAGACCGGCTCCTGGACAGCGTGGAGCGGGACCCCGGGGCCCTGCTGCTGGGCGCCGTGCGCTGCGTGCCTCTGGCTCGCCCGCTGCGGGAAGCCCTGGGGGCGCTGCTACGGCGGTGCACGGCGCCTGGCCTGGCCCTCTCGCTGCTGGCGATCGGAGGCCGGCTGGTGACGGCGGCCCAGGAGCGGACTGTGCTCGCCGAGTGCCGGCTGGACCCAGCCGACCTGCAGTTGCTGCTCGACTGGGTGGGGGCGCCGGCCTTCGCGGCGGGGGAGGCGTGGGCACCTGTGTGCCTGCCCCGCTTCAATCCCGACGGTTTCTTCTACGCGTACGTGGCGCGCCTGGACGCCATGCCCGTCTGCCTGCTGCTGCTTGGCACCGACCCCGAGGCCTTCCATGACATGGCCACGTGCAGGCGCCTGCTGGAGGAGGGCATGCACGGCCTTGGTGCCATGCGGGCCCTGGGGGAGGCTGCCAGCTTCTCGAGCGCCCCAGCAACCAGTGCTCCCGCCTACAGCGTGCAGGCTGTGGGGGCGCCCGGCCTCCGACACTTCCTCTATAAGCCGCTGGATATCCCCGACCATCACCGCCAGCTGCCTCAGTTTACCAGGTAGGCCCGGACCCTGTGGGCAGTTGGCTGGGCAGGAAGCCTTATCCAACTAAAAGGTTCAGCGTCTCATAGCCATGAGGTGGGAGAGAGCCAGGCATTCTCTAGGAGGATGGAATCGAACGGGAGTCTGTCCACTGAGGGAGGCTCAACCAGGAGCCTCAAGGAGTCCCTCATTCTGATGAAGAAGAGGGCCCCAGTACTCATGGAACCCCCCGGTTGCTGGGCCAGCTGGGCCTCCAACCACTGAGAAACCTCAAGTCTAATGGGGGCGGCTGGGCTCCCTCACTTAATCGAACTCCCTAGGCTGAGGGGAGACAGGCGAGCCAAGCAAGCCTCTGATTGACCTTGGCCTCTCCTCCCTCCATCCCGGCAGCCCAGAGCTGGAGGCCCCGTACAGCAGAGAGCAGGAGCGGCAGCGCCTGTCCGACCTGTACCACCGTCTGCACGCGCGCCTCCACAGCCCCTCCAGGCCCCTGCGCCTCATTTACCACGTGGCTGAGCGGGAGACGCTGCTGGCCTGGGTGAGTGGGCGAGGGGTCTGGAAGAGTTCATTCCTGACTTGAAGCCTCCTTTTCCTCCACTCCGTCCACTCTGACCATGCCTTTGCCTGCATCCCTGTTCCTACCATTACACAGGTGTCTTTGAAACTCATAAGGATTGCACGGTCTACGACCCTCCCATACCACTGTTCTTTTCCTTGTTTCCCCATTAGCTCCCAGTACAGTGTCTCTGACTTGGAAGAGGTCCCATTAACAACCATCAGCATGCCTCTTGTTTTCCCAGTAGCCCTGCCCGTGTGTCTACCAGTTCAATTTTCGCTCTGGGAGTCCCCAGTACCCTTGAACACTACAGGCTTGGTCCCACGCTGTGCCTTCTACCTGGGGTGTCCTTCCCTGGGGTCTTCAGGGCTCCTCTCCTCATTCCCATGGGTCGATTAAGGGTCAGCCATTCAGGGACTTTGACCAAGGTGACCCCACTGGAAATGGCACCTTCCCTCAGGCTCTGCCATTTGGCAGACATGCACTAAATCATTTATTGTATGCTTATTGGGTGTGAGGCATTGTTCTCACCCGAGGATTATATTATTTTTAAATTTTTTTAACTTCCATTTCCAAGCAATTTTAGACTTACAAAGAAGCTGCAGAATAGTACAAGTAATTACTATAAATAGGTTCTTCCCCTAGTTTCTCCAGATGTTAACCACAGGAGCTTATTAAAATCAGGAAATTAACATCAATACAACAACATCTAATCCATAGATTTCATTCAGATCTCACCAGTTGGCCCACTAATGTCCTTCTACTGGTCCAGAATCCAGTCCAGGATCTTATGTTGGTTTATTTATTGTTATCTTCTTAGTCTCATTGATTCTAGAATCCTTTCTCAGTTTTTTTTGCATGTCCTTGACAATTTTAAAGAGTACCAGCTAGTTTGTAGGATGTCCCTCAACTTGGGGTTTTCTAATATTTTATCATGACTGAATTAAGGTCATGCATTTTGGGCAAGAATATCCCAAGAGTGAGTGATATGCCCTTCTCTGCACCTGATCAGGAGATCCACAGTGTCATTTGTCCCACTGTTGATTTAACTTAGATCACTTGGTTAAGGTGCTGTCTCCCAGATTTCTCCACTACAAAGTTAGTGTTTTCCCCCTTTATAATTAGTAAATATCTTGTGGGGATTATGTCAGATTTCTGTTTTCCATCACACTTTCATCCCCTGATTTTAATAGCCATTAATGATTCTTGTCTGCAACAGTTACTGCTCTGGTGTTTGCCACGTGGTGATTTTTGAACTCTGTCATCCCTTCTACATTTATTCTTTGGGATTCTACTACTATATGGAAGAACTTTTCCTCCCCCTGTTTATTTGTTGACTTTTTAATTTTATAGCAATATGGTCTCATGGATTTTTCTTTAAGTCAGTGGGCTACAAGCCTTTTCTGTCATTCATTTTGGTGCTCAAACTATCTCGATTTAGTCGGGCTGGGCCCTGTGTCTTTTTTTATACGTCTCCATCACTGTCTGAGCATTCCTGTTTTCTGGCACACGACGTTCCAGGCTCGTCATGTACTTTCTCTGTGCCAGTCCTGGAATCAGCCATTTGTCCAAGGAGTCCTTGTTCCTTTTGGTGGAGAATGGCATTTCAAAACCAAGATATGGTAGGCCCAGGATTTTAAATTGGGTTGTCAGGGGATGACTCACTGAAGAGATGGCATCTAAGGGGGAGGTAGTGGGCTATGTGGGTATCTGGAGGGAGAGGGAAAGGACCGTGCAAATGCTGTGAGGTGAGACAGAACCTGTATGTTTGAGGAATAGCAGGGAGAGGTTAGAGTGGCCCGGAACAGAGTGAGTGAGGGGGAGAGCAGTGAGAGAGGTGATATAGAAAGGTATAGTGACCTGGTCAGGTTAGGTCTCTGGTTGGTATAAGGATTAAATTGAATTAATCCTCCTATCATGCCCAGGCTGCAAATGATGAAAACAAGTATGTGGAGCTGAGAACAGAACCTCGTATATGACAACTGCTCAGTAAATGTTAAGCATTGTTGTTTTCCCTGGTCCACAGATGAGCAAACTGAGATCTAGGGAGTACGCACACACACACACACACACACACAGCCAGCGGCCACTAGATTAGCTGATTCCTTGGCCCTACTGAAAACCCCTGGCCCACCATGACACAATATTAGTTTACCAATTTTAGCCCAGTGACCAGGTAGCACCTGGTGGGAACCCTTGCCAGATGGGTTTTCCAAACAAGAGACGGGCATGGGGCTCGGGTGGGGTGGACAGGACTGGGCATGGTCAGCTCTGGCCTAACTGACTGTGTCTCCTCTCAAACCTGCAGGTGACTTCCAAATTTGAACTCTATACCTGCTTGAGCCCCCTGGTGACAAAGGCAGGTGCCATTTTGGTAGTGACTAAACTCCTGCGCTGGGTGAAGAAAGAGGAGGATCGACTCTTCATTCGTTACCCACCCAAGTACTCCACACCCCCAGCAGCCCCAGCTGCCTCTACAGACCAACCTTCCCATAACGGCTTGTTCCCTGGACCTTGAGAGGCGGAGTTCTCAGATTGGGCAGTGCTGAGAACCACCACCTTTGGTTTTTACCTTCTGTCTCCACCCTGGGAAAGGGGCAGGAGGGACAGAGGAAAGGCTGCTCCCCCAGCCCCGTCATGCTCCTCCATCTCTGGGAAAATCCTTCGGCCCCTCTGCCTCACCTCTATCACTTGGATGATATTCCTCTGTCAGGGGCTGTCTCCTCCAGTCCTGGGCAGCACACCCTCTGTCCTGCATCAGGAGTCTGCCTCCTTGATGGGCTCTCAGCCCTAAGTGTCTAGGGTTGGCCAGGGTCCCTTTGGGTGGTCCACAGGGGCTCTGGAATTGGGAATGCATGGCCAGCCTTCATGAAAGGCTTAAAGAAAGAAACAGTACATAAAAGACCTAAAACCAATTCCCACAAGGACATTCCTTTGCCCTTCATGTACTTCATCTTTACCTGGTCAAAAGTGGCCCCCATCAACGTTGGCTGCTGCTGATATCGGTGAGAAGGTGGCCTCCAGGGCAGGACACCTGACTTCACAGGTGGCTGAGATCCAGACATCCTGCATGGGAGGTGCACTCGGCTTCTAAGGCTCATTGAACTCCTTCGTCAAGTGCAGAAAACCTCGCATAGGCTATCACGCGAGGATTTGTGAACGAAGGGGGACTCGAACTCCTGGGTACCACCGCACAGCTCATGTCTATTTGTCTCGGACTTCCACAACCTGCACCACACGGCAACCCAGAGAGGGCAAGGCTTCCCTAGAGTTCGTACGTGTGTGCACAGCACTCCCTCCTCAACCGACCGAGACCCAGTTGTGCCCGTTCCCCTACACTGGAGCTGGTGGACGCGAGGTTACGCATGCGCGCTAACTGTCGTTCAGGGGCCCGCGTCCGTGCTTGGCGGGAGCTGAACCCTCACTGCTCCTCCAGCCTGGTCGACTGACGAGCAGACGCGCAGTGCACGCATGCGCGCTGCAGAGCCTGTGTCCCTCGTGTTGTTTTTTTGGTTTTTTTGACCAGTCGTCATCCGAGGTGCACGCAAGCGCAAACCCCGCGTTGGAAAATGGCGGGCAAGTTGGAGCCTTTGAAAATGGAGGCCCCCGAAGTCGTAGAGGAGGCTGAGGAGGCTGAAGGTAGGGAGGGCGAGCCAGCCTCTCCCTGGCCAGGGCAGATGGGAGGGAGCCTTGTCGCGTTGCAGTAATGAAATATTAATAGTGTACTAAAAAAATTAATTTAAGCTTTTTGTAAAAACAAAAAACTGTTCACCAAAGGGGAGAAAAATAACGTGCATATTCTTATCGTCTAGATTAACCCAGGTTTATCGGGTATATTGGTTTAAGTGTTTCGAAGAAACACAATAGACTATTTCAATATGCATCTCTTCAGACAAAAAACGGGGATGGATGTCGTCACAAAAACCACTCTGCTCCTGCCACACCAAGGAAAAGCAACAGTAATGCCCCGGTATCATTTCACACCCAGCCCGTATCGCATTTCACATGGACTCTTAAGTCTGAATGAGAGTGGCCTCTCCCATGGATGGCTCCTTTCCTTGGCGCACTTTGTCGATAATGACACCCCCACCCTAGTGAGGGGGAGGGGATTGCTCTAAGGATAATTAGAAATTACCGCGAAGCCAGAAGAAGAAACCCTCCCAATTCAGTGATCCACCGCTATGCCACTAACTTTTTTTTTTTTTAATTGTAGACATTTTTGGAAATGTCCCAAAGTACAGCAAATAATATGGGGAAGGCCCATGTACCCACCACTCTTGTTTCAACAGCTCTGGACTTTCTGCCCTCCTTTGATCTTTGTCCCCCTTCCTGCACACTCTTTAAACCACTGTATTAATAATAACATTTGGACTGCATCTTTCCAGATCTATCTATGCAGACACCAACAATAATTATGATTGTTCACTGGTTTATTGTTATTTCTCCAGCACCTAAAACAATGCTGCTTGGCAAATAGTAGGTGTTCAGTAATTTTTTTTTTTTTATTATTGTATGAATAGTAACTTTAACTGGAAGAGCTCTCTTAGGTTAGGGCTATACATCAAGGGCCTTCAACAAAGGACATTCAGAAGGAAGACAGATGCAAATAGATCTCATTTATTAAGCACTTACTATAGCACTTAAAATAGTAGCAGCTGTGCTAAAAACTATTTTCGTATCAAGCTTTCAAATGAGTCAAAATTGAAGTTCTGATTAACTTCACCAGCAAAGGGGAAAATTGAACATGTTAAGTATCATTTCTAGCCCATTGAAAATGGCTTTAAAAAGAGAGGGATAAATCTAGTTCTGATTACTCTGTAGGGAAACAGGCTCTTTTTTGCCTCACTCAGAACTGACCTGTAAAAGCTTTGCTAGAAGCAGTTTGGCAGAATTTTTAGCATCTAAAATGCTATTCCATATCTGTAGTCCCCATGCTTGATAATCATAAAATGTGCAGATGTGTGGACCATGAAGGATCATTGTAGTGTTGTTGATGGAAGCAAAACGCGAGGAGCAATCAGGGAAATGTCTAGATTTAGATATGTCCATGCCTGTTGTGGAATGCCTGTGTGGTGGACATTTTTTTAAGCAGTAAGAAAACAATAAGATAATTAAAAATTAATTTTTAAAAGAGTAAGATCAAGGTTTATTGACACAATGAGCTTCAAAGGTGCTCATACTTTTATGAGAGAAAAGCAAGTTGGGATTTAAAAAAAAAATTAAAAAGACAGGCAATGTCAACTAGAGCCCTAGGTATATTGCACAGTGTCTGAAGGCTAAAGGCCTAACTAATGACTCTCAACAAGGGACTTGGGTTTTTAAGAGTGTGCAAAGGTGGAGGCATTTTTGTGATTTTTTTTGTTTTATTTTTCTTTCAGGAAAATGTAGTGCTGTATGATTTTAAAATAGAGAAAGGAGGAAATTTTGAATGGCATCCAAGGATCATATATTAATACTGATCAATATTAACATCCCAGTTTTGAGGGTTATACTGTGGTTACCTGGCAGAGTCCTCTTTTATTTAAGAAATATACACTGGAATATTAAGGAAAAATGGGCCATGATGCCTGCAATATATGGTACAGAAATGCTCACAAATGAGAAATCTAATACAAAGGCAAATAGGAGCACTGTGGCCTTTTTCTACCACTTTTATGTACATCTGAAATTATTTCAAAATAAAATGTTAAAAGGGACTCATGCTGTACAGACTGTTTTGTAATATGGATTTCTCAGGAATTTTTATCAAGATGTTAGTTGGGTTATTTAAGAGATTTACTGATCACTCATGATGATTCAGACTAGAAATGAAGTAGAGGGGAAAAATACAGATGGAGCTTTCGCAGAAATGGTTACAAAAATCAGCTGTAAAAGACATGGGGACAATCGAGAAATCATATTTGTCTGGGCACTGGATGATACTACATGATGATTGTTAATCTTAGTGTAATGACAGGATTGGAGTTATCTAAGAAAATGTCCTCAAGTAGTTGAGACTCTTAATGAAATACCTGGGGATGAAATATCATAAAAGCATAGGGCTTGCTTGAAAATACCTCAGCACAGGAAAAACAGCTGAAGCAAATACGGATGAATATTAATGGCTGTCAGATCTTAACGATATGCATAATCAAGAGCTCATCAGGTGTCCTCTCTATTTTCATGTGTGTTTGAAAATTTTCATATGCAGTACTACAAAGAAAATAATTAAATACTTCCCCTTATTAATAAAGTAGCTTTAATTTTTTTTTGTTTCATTTCCAAATATTAAAAGAGTATTGTAGAAATTAAAGTCTCAAGAGGAGACATATCCGTTATTATGGATTATATTGGAGAAAGGCAGGAAGATTTAGGGCCAACGAGAGAAAGGGAGGTTTCATTTTTAACTTCACATATTTGGTAGTGTTTGGATGTTTTGGGGGGTAAGAAAGTAAAAAAGCAATACATGAAATACATTTTACTAAGAGATCTGAGTGTGTTCACCAAACTGTTGGCAGTAGTTACCTCTAGGAAGGGAAGTGACTCACTGAAGAAGGGCTTGTTCCTGAGAGGAAGCTGTTACTTTTTCATCCATGGTTTTCTACATTTGTCTATTAAATAGTTAAAAATTCAAATGCAAAATTAACTTAATGCATACTAACTTGTAAATAATTTGAGACCAGACATGTAAAGAAAGTGAACATACCACCAAAACACCATACCACCAAACATTTTACCAAAACTTAAATTTACAACATGATTTTTTTTTTAAAGACTTATTTATTTATTTGAGAGAGCGGGTAGGGGCGGGGTGGGGGTGGAAAGGAAGAAGGAGAGAAAGTCTCAAGCAGGCTCTGCATTAAGTGTGGAACTCAACATGGAGCTTGATTTCATGACCCTGAGATCAAGACCCGAGCCGAAACCAAGAGTTGGAAGCTTAACAGACTGCACCACCCAGGCATCCCTACAACATGATTTTTAATGGCTACAAAAGATTTCATTCTATGAATGTGCTATAATTAACTAAAATATCTTTAGGTTGCTTCAGTTTTTTAAGATTAGAAATAATGAGCAACTTGCCCACCATTTATTTTCTTGAGGTAGATTCCTAGATATGGAATTTCTGATCTAGAGGATTTGAGTAATTTTTTTGGTATTTACTACCAAAAAGGTTGAAATGTAATACTGGTTTTGCCTATCAGATTGGCACAAATGAAGAAGTTGGAAAACATAGTTGGCTGCTAAGAATATGGGGAAGGAATCTTTTATGGGCCTGCTTGAAACAAGTGGAGAGCAATTTCATAAAACCAGTCAAATTTAGTAATACACATGCTCTTTGATCCAGCAGATGGCCTAGTAGGAATTTATCCAGTAAATATACTCCCATGCATGCACAAAAAGAATGTATAGGGATGGTTTTCTTGTTGAATTGTGTCCCTCCCCAAAATTTATGTCTATCAGAACCTAAAAATGTGGTCTTATTTGGAAATAGGGTCTTTGTACGTAAAACTAGTTAAGATGAAGTCATCCTGGATTAGGATGGGCCCTAATCCAATGAGTGGTATCCCTATAAGGAGAGGGAAACTTGCGCATAGAGAAATACACAGAATGCCAGGTGAAGAGCCAGCCTACATCAGGGCTGGGGCAGAGAGCTGGCTGGGTTTGAGGTTCAACCCCCAGCCCAGGCCATCTGCAACTAAAATACCATGACCCATTGGTCTGTTTGGTCTGTTCCAAATAAAAGAGAACCTCTCCTTCCTCCAGCCTGGCACGCTCCTGCCCCACGTGGCCACCTGCATGGGAGCTGCTGCCTAGGCTAAAATTAGGTAGAGAAATCACAGGACTGGAAATGCAGAGTCTTCCAGATGACTGGAAGTCATCTCCATACAGAGCCCTGAAATTGGGACTGAGAGAAGTTAGAGATCTCTAAAAGGAAGACCCATTTTGTGGTACTTTGTTATGGCAGCCCAAGAAAACTAATACAGATGGTCACTGTGGCATTGTTTTTAACAGCAAAAGAAGGGAAACAACCTGAAGATCTATGAGTAGGGGCCTTCTCTTAAATTATGGTCTATCTGTTCAGCGGACCATTATGAAGCCACTGAAAAGAATAAAAAGATCACTGTATACACAGTCAAATGAAAAATAAGATGTAGAGCACCATTTATGACACACCACCACTTAAATAGCATGAGTGGACTTGTGAATTTAATTGTCTCCCAACTACACAACAGATAGCTTGTAACACTAGTGGTCTCTTTGAAGGGGAAGTGAGGAAGTTAGGGTCTGAGGAGGAGGGATTTTGCACTGTAACTGTGAGTAAGCATCTCTTCTTTTACCTTGGGACTATCAGATGCATTTTGTGAGCTGCCTTTCATTTTCTCTGCCCAGTGTTCCTTGGAGAGGAGTGGGTCACTGGACTTTGACCTTTTATCATTGATTTCAAGAGTTTAAGATGTTAACATTTTTCCTGTGGGTTTTGTTGTTGTTGTTATAATTTTAAAAGTAACACAGGCTCATGTTAAATACATGTATCTATGGTGAAAAGTATCTTTGAATCAGGTTCCAAGTAAGGTCTTTTCCTCACAATTGAATGATATACGGGTCAAGTTTCTTTTAATCAATAGAGTTTCCCCTCTCCCTTTTTTTTTCTTTCCTTTGCATTTTATTTGTTGAAGAAACCAAATTGCCCTGTGGTGTTTTCCAGCATCTGCATCCCCATGGTGTCACATAACATGTTTCTCTGGCCCTTTTATTTCTTCTGAGTTGGTATTTAGGTATAGAAATCTGGTAAGACTCCTGGGTTGTTTTGTTTTGGTTTGGTTTGATTTGGTTTTTGGCAAGAATCCTTCATAAGTGGTGTTGTGTTCTTTCGTGAGGAGGCTCATAATATCTGGTTGTCTTCCATTTCCTACATCCATTAGTCCTTTAAGAATTTGCAAATTGTGACCTATAATGATTTCTTTAAAAATTCATATGCCATCTTTCTGCCCTTCTGCATCAGTTAGAACTTCATACTGATTTTAAACAGCAGCAGTGAAAGTGCTGTTTCATTTCATTAAGGGAATGCCTGAGATGTCCTTTGACCTCTTAGGAGAAGCTGACCATTAGGAGTCCTGATTCATCCAGCACACATCAGAAAGCTCAGGGGCAAGGGACAGGGTCTTGCAGGAGACCTGCTCTGGCTGGAAGCCTGCTCCCCCAGCTTGTCCTCAGTTCCAGCCCAGGGCTTCCACAGAACTCACTGCACCATTCTCCCTCCCTTCCCCAGATAGGCGTGGCCTTTCCTCCATCCTGTAATTCTTGTTTTCATCTCCCCAGGGCAGACCAAGTCTTTGAAGATGACTGAAGACCTGCTGGCAATGGTGAAAAAGCTGCAGAAAGGTCATGTATCTCTTTGTGTCTGAGGCTCAGCCTGGGGTTTTGAGGCAGGCAGATAAGGTTCCAACCCAGTCCCCTCATCTCACATGGGACTGGGTTGGAAATTATCCTGGGAAATTATCCCATTATGCATTCTCCCTCTTGTTCAATTTAATTCTTTGAACCAAAAGTACAGCTTCAAAAATCAAGAAGAATAAGGGAATGGAAAACCCTACTCTCTTACACACACACACACACACACACACACACACGCACGCACCTGCCATCCATGTCCCTGGCTTAAGGGCTAGCAGCAACTATTTTTAAAATTCTTAGGTATTTTTCCAGAGATTAAAAAAAAAAAAAAAACATTCCTGGGTGTGTATTCTTTGTCCTCCCTTTTTATATACAAATGGCAAATGGCAATGGCAAATGACTGCACCTTGCTTCACTTGTTGAGGGGGCCTAGGAGCCAGCCTACATCAGGGCTGGGGCAGAGTGCTGGCTGGGTTTGAAGTTCGACCCCCAGCCCAGGCCATCTGCAACTAAAATACTATGACCCATTGGTCTGTTTGGTCTGTTCCAAATAAAAGAGAACCTCTCCTTCCTCCAGCCTGGCACGCTCCTGCCCCGCATGGCCACCTTCATGGGAGCTGCTGCCTAGGCTAAAATTAGGTAGAGAAATTACAGGACTGGAAATTCAAATTAGGTAGAGAAATTACAGGACTGGAAATTCAGAGTGACCATAACTGTCTCCAGTAAAATGAAGACCCTCAGGAATGTGTTAAGTCATAATCAGCACCTTGGAGAGCATTCACTCTCCTAGAAGTTTCAGGAGATGGGAGTTGGTGGTCTCAGAAGACCAAGGACTTGAGTTTATCAACTCCAGCCACTTCAGAGTGTCAGGAGTTGGTAGTGAGACCCAGCAAGGGTTGGGGAACTTTTGCCCCAACTCTGTGCTGCTGACCTTGAAGCCAGAGAGGGATGAGGAGGAAGTCATCTCCATACAGAGCCCTCTAATTGGTACTGGGAGAAGTTAGAGACAGTTCTCTAAAGAGAGCACCCACGTTGATAGCATATATCTTCTTTCAATGTCTGTCTCGCCCATGCAGAATGCAAACCCTGCAAGGGCCTCTTACAGAGCCCAACACACAGCAGGAACTCAATAAATGCGTTTTGATTGCTAGTATCAGAGACACTGTACCAACCCCCACCCATCTCTATCTGCCTTAGACAGCCAGGCACCTATGTTCTCTGGCTCAATCTTTCTTTCGTTCTGCAGAGGGAAGCCTGGAGCCACAGAATGAAGACCTGATTAACCGGATTAATGAGCTTCAGCAAGGTAAACTCCAGGACCTAGACTTCCTAGCTAGCCAGGAAGAACCTGGACTTTGAATGCCACCACTTCCTCGTCTGTAAAATCCAGGCACCTCCAGGTTGTTGAAAGATGAGTGTGCAGTGTCACAGTGTGCAAGAGAATAGCAAGGTTAGAGGCTGCACTCACACAGTGTCCTCTTCTTTGGCCCAGCAAAGAAGAAATCCAGTGAGGAACTGGGAGAAGCCCAAGCTCTCAGGGAGACCCTGCATAAGGAACTGGACTCCTGTAAGTAGGACCAAAAGAGGGACCCACAGATCTTATGAGCACTGCTGATGTTCTGTGCACACCTCAGGGTCTTGGCATGGGCTGTTCCCTCCATCTGCAACACTCTTATCTGTATAATACCAATTGCCTTTTGCTATCTCAAGTCACCTTTGAGCTCTCAGCCCAAACTTCATTCTAACAGATCTCGCTTGACGGCCCCATCTAAATATGGACTACCACCTTCCCTCTGTCACCCCCACTCCCCGGCTTTATTTGTTTCTTCACAGCCTGTATTTCCACTTGATACAGTGTATTTATTTCTAGTCATCTCTCCCATTGGTATAAACCCTGTGCATTCTGCAGGGTCTTCACTCCTTTGGCACTTATAGAGAATGTGGACACTGAGGGGGAGATGCTGGATCAGGATGGTCCCCAGTGGGAGGTGGGTGCAGGTGGCAAGAAGATACCTCCCCTGCCCTGGCACTGTACCATGCCTTCTGTAACTTTAATAAGCCTTTGCATGAAGTTGCAATGAGGGCACAGGATCTGGCCTCTGGAGGCTCAAAGTGTCACTGTGTTTTCCAGTGAATGGAGAGAAAGTGCACCTAGAGGAGGTCTTGAGCAAAAAGCAAGGTATTTATCAGCTGTTCTGTCTTCATTGTTCTACCCCATTTTACCCACAAAAGCCCACACTTCCCAGAACAGCTAGATTAATCCCATTGAAACCTGAGTCAGGGTGTGCTTCCCTCTCTGCTCAGACCTTTGCCTTAGCTGCCACCTGACTTGAAGTAGACACTAAAGGCCTCCAAGTGCCCTCCAATGTGTGATATGATGTGGGGCCCATTACATCCACCCAATCCTGACTCCCCAAGAGGTCACACAGGGCTCCCTTGGTTCCTCTCCCCACAGAGGCACTGAGGATCCTCCAGCTGCACTGCCAAAGGAAGGAAAGTGGAGCTCAGAAGTAAGAGGTCCTGCTCAACTCTTCCCCACCTTATTTCCCAACCTGGAGGAGGAGGGAGCAAAAGCTAGGGAAAATATACCTTGGTCACACACTCCTCATTTTTCCTTTCTGTAAAATAGAATAGCTAGACAAGAGACTTCCCTGCTCATCTTTGATTTTGGTTGGTGGTGTTGAGATTAACTCACTCGTTTGATCATTCATTGCTAGTTTCTTTATTAAATAAATTTCACCCCCTGTTGTTTTTCTAAATCTTCTTCTATTGGCTATCCAGCTCTTCCACCATGCATTCATTTGTTTATTTATCTGCCCATTTAGGCCTCCAGTCATCCACTTACCCACCTGTCCACCCACTCACATTCATCCCTTCATCCACACATCTATGCAGTCCTTTTCCAGCCAGCCAGCCAGCCAGCATTATGTCTCCATGTTGCAGGAGTGCACAGAGCAAATTTCTGTCCATAACTCTCAGGTCGCAGAGAATTGCAGACAGAAGAAGCTGGGGTAACTGCTGGGAGTAACCCCGGGTCCATGGCCCAGAGTGGTGCTGGTTCGGCATGGGAGTGGGGCTTGCATCAGGGAGTTTGTTGGAAGAGGAGCTACTGGAACCAAGGCTTGGAGGAGAAAGCCCATAAGGGGGCTCCTAGTAGAGGGAGCACTGGGCAAAGATCCAAAGGCCATCCAGAGGAATCCCCTAGACTGAGCCAGGCTGGATGTCAGTCCTAGCATGTATTCTCTCATTCCTGGCTGTTGGCCCCTAGGTTGCACGTTGACGAACAACTGGAGAATTTGATGGGCCAGCACAAGGACCTCTGGGAATTCCACGTGAGCCATCCTCATTGCCTCCAACCACAGCCCTTCCTCTCCTGCTTTCAGTGTCTCCACTGACTGGCTCAGTGTCTACCCATTGGTCACCCCAACTCCATGGGATAGTTTTGACTCCTTTCTTCCTCTTACCCACCTACTCAGCCCTTCAGCTTTTACCTTAAATTTAGCCACCTCTTACCATTGCCCCCATTGCCACACTGGGCAATTGCCCAGACTGTTACCCAGACTGTTAACAGTAACCATTGCTGAGCATCCTGCTTTCTTCCTGCTTACCTAGAGTTTGCTCCCCTTGCAGTGGCAAATACGAACCCTGAAAAGGCCATGGTCTGATCAATGTTCCAGGCAGGAGGAGACAGTGGGGAGCCAAAGGGGCCAAGTATTTGCTTGTCCCCAGGATAGTTGGGTGCAAGGGGAGGCAAACTCAGACTCTAAACAAAAAAATAAGTAGATCATGTAATGTCAGTAGGGAAGGCATCCCTGAGCAGGTGACAGCTGAATACAGACATAAAGTAAGGGAGGAAAACATGCATGTATCTTGGTGCAAATGTTCCTGGAAGAAGGAAAGGCCAGTGCAAAGGCCCTGAGGCTGAAGCCAGCCTGGGGTATTTGAGAGAGCAAGGGGCGGGGGGAGGATGGGGGGAGAGAAGAGATGAGATCTGAGAGGTACACGGAGACATGGGGAGCTTTTGGAGAGATGTGTCCCTACCACCAGGCCACAGCTGGAACTGCACATCGAGTTAATAAATAGTTGAATGAATGAATGAATGAATGAATGAATGACATAATTCGGGTAAGGACTTGCCAAGGGGGCTGAGAGGACAAACGGACAGACAAGTCTCCTCTCTCGCAGATGTTGAAGCAGCGGCTGGCCCGGGAAATATGTGCCCTGCAGAGCAGCAAGGAGCAGTTGCTCACTGAAGGTGGGGCCCCCGTGCAGGGTTGGGGCTGAGGGGGCGGGGCCTAGCCCCCTGGAGCTCCTGGCCCCGCCCATGACGCTCCGCCCACCCGCAGAGAAACTGGCGCGGGCCAAGCTAGAGGAGGTGGAGCGGCAGCTGAGCTCGGGGCGCTCCCTGGCGGTGAACGATGGGTGAGAGGGGCAGAGAGCAAGGGGCGAAGGGGAAGGAGCAAGGAGGAGGGCAATGGGCCGACTTTCCCCCGTCACCGTCTCCAGCCGCCCCTCCCGGAAGGCCTGGCGCTGGAGCGGATCGGCGGGGCCTCTGGGGTGCGGCGCTCCTTGCACCCCAGCCGCTCGCGGAGGCTCCGGCCGCTTGGCGTCTGAGGTCTATGTCGGGATCTTGGTGGCTTCCTCCCCGCGCCGCTCCACTCTCGTTCTCTTCTTCCTCTCCGCGCCCCCTGCTCTCCAGGCTGAAGGCGGAGCTGGAGCAATTCGGGGGACAGGGTCCTGCCCTAATCCATTGCACCCCAAAGGACGGGGCCTGCAAAGGAGAGGTAGGGAGCCCAGCGATGCGGCGCGGGGGCAGAGACGGCGGGCGGGGGTGCCCTCGGAGTCTCTTGGAGAAAGCATCAGTGGGGAGCAGGGCGCCCGGCGGGGGACGTGACGGATAGAGTAAAGGCAGCCGCCGGCCTGCGTGCGGGGACGCCAGCGCCCTCGGGAGCCGGGGCCGGCAGCCTGACTCGCCGCTCCCGCAGGCTGGCCCCGAGCGCCCGGGCGCCCTCCACGAGGACCTGGAGCCGCCCCCAGAGCACTAGGACCCGCCCGAAGCTCCCCACCCCCACCCCCTTCGAGGCCGACCGAGAAATAAAGGCGAGGATTTTGGACCTTCCTCCACCTCCTGCCTGAGTCTGTGCTCCTCCGGGCTTGGGGTGTCTGTGCTCACGGCGGGCCGGGGGTGTGTCCAGGCACTCGGGGCGGGGCTTCGGCCGGGCTCCGCCCATCAGTCACGTGGCGGGCTCGGGGAGCTCAATGAATGTTCGTGAGCATCACAAAGGACACGTGGATGCCTAAGCCACCCCAGCTCCTTGGCCTCACGTCGGGTTCCTAACTGTTTTACCAACAAGGGCTAGAGGGAACATGTTAAAAACCCATGTAAAGTCCTGTCTGTCTCCTGTGGTTCAGAGTAAATTCCAACCTCCCAAGAGCCCCTGCATTCCCCACAGAATCCCACTGACCTCTCAGCCTCCCCCTGCTCCCCCTCACACGTTCGGTTCCAGCCCTCTGCTTTTGCACCCTCTCCGAGCACTTTTTCCTCTCAGGGCCTTTGCCCAGCTGTGTCCTCCTGTGGGACGCCGTTCCCCAGGGCCTCGAACAACCGCAAGTCTGTTAAGTCTGTCAGCTGCCTTGGAGGCTGGCCTGGGGGACCCTACTTCAAAAGGCACCTTGCACCAGGGTGCTGTCCTTGACTAAACATGTCTTCATAAAATGTCTGTGCTGGTTGTCCGCCGTGTGCCAGGCACCAGTGTTGGCCCTGAATTTAAATAGCATGGTCAGGGGATGTCTCACTGAGGGAGTGGCGCCAGAGCAGGGAGGTGAGGGGGCGAGTGAGGAGGGGAGCCCTGTGGACATCGGGGGGAAAGGTGCCCCTGGCAGAGGGAATGGCTCGTGCAAAGGCTGTGAGGTGGGATTGGGCTTTGTTGTGTTTGAGGAACATCTGGAGGGAGCCAGTGTGGTGGAGCACGGTGAGGTAAAGAGGGAGGGGGGATAATACTGGAGAATTGTTGGGGACCCAGTCAAGTCGGGCCTTGTCTGCCGAGTCTGTGTAGTGTTCCGAGAAGGAGCCCTGGCCCCCAGCAAACACTCAGTATAGGTTAGCTATCACTTCCCCTGGCCCACTGCCCGCCTGCGTTAGGCCGGCCTCCAAGGATCTTTAGGGAGCCTTGGTGTCTCTGTGTCACACAGATGGGACAGCCTGGATATTCTACCAACTTACCATTTTCCTCCTAGGATTCAAATCCTGGTTTCCCTGCTCACTTGCTGAGTAATCTCAGCAAACTGATTAAGGTCTCCCAAACTCAATTGCCAGATTTGCAAAATGATACCAACCTCACAGAAATTATTATAAACCTAGCCAACTCCTTGCTCCTCTAGGAAATCTCCCCTGAACCCACAGATAAGCTAAATTGCCTCATGTGGGTACGGTATAAGGCAAGGGTTGATTGGCGCCCCCACAGAACTCTGAAGAGTGGAGACTGACCAGCCTTATTTTTCTCCCTGGTTTCCAGTAAAAGCCCTGAAAAAAAACTGCTGAAGACAAATGTCCCTTTCAGTTATTGCCTGGATATTTTTGTACATGCATGAAAGCCCCTGAAATTCCTTGGATCTGAAGGCTACTGATGATTAATTGTTAATTGTTTCCATGCGCCGATAGTTCTTAACCGTTTTTCTTCTTTTCTCTCGTATAAAATAAATACTGGCTTATTCCATATTCCTGGAGTTCCCCAAAAGCTCAGACTTTGAGTGGTTGCTTCTTTACTCTCACACACTTCTCTTTCTCAACGGCTTGTAAGTTAAGGACAGTTGTTAAATTATTCCCTGGGGAGGAAAGGATCAAATGGCCTTCCTAGTCAGGAATTCTTTAGCCTTTTCATCTTCATTCTTTTGGGACTGTGGGTTTGGAAGGGGAGAATAAAAGGACAGGAGACTGCTATTTGGGAACGTTGAAGAGCAATATGAGACGTGCACCTTTATAAGATGGAGGGAGTCCTAGATGGGAGCTGTGCTGCCCAGCGTGACAGCTCCGGGCCTCAAGGGGCCCCAAGGGGCTACCGGGCACGTGCAGTGCAGCTGGTCCAAATGGAGACACGCCCCAAGTACAAAATGCACGCTGGATTTCAAAGACCTGGAACAAGAAAAAAATGAAATGCATCCTTAATCATTCTTACGTTGATGACATATGTAAATGATACTATTTTGTGAATAGTTATAATCATAACGTTTAATATATTGGCTTAAATAAAATATTAAGGTTAAGTTCACCTTGTTTTTCCTTGTTTAATTTTTTTAATGTGGCTAGTAGAACATTTTAGGTTACATATGTCGCTCACATTATTTTCTTTTTCTATTGGACAGCACTGTCTTATTAGAGGGTGTGGAAGGGGACTGGGCCATCTGCTGTGCCCCTGGCCCCTTTGTAGCTGTTACCTGCAGGACACATGGCTCCTGGTCTCCCGGTGTCTTGATCTCACTTGATGCCTTTCGTGCCAGGAGCTCAGCACTGAAGACTGGAACAGTGTTTCACATGGGATGGACACGTATGCAAGGCACACACACACACCTGCATCCAGATCCCTTTTCGGTGTATACATCTCAGTTTGTGGATGAACAGATCCCATAGTCTTGCATCTCAGAAAACATTTTAGTGTATTTGAAGGGCATACTCTTGGTATACCAGATGTCCTTGCTCACTCAGGCAAAAATGCTGATTTTATCCCCTGAACACCTACATAAGTATAGTTTCTTTTAATGCCATTAGCAAGAGGTTCAAAATGGCTACGCTACAAAATTATCAGGCTTCAGGAATGCGTTTTACACAATTGACATGCCATCAAAACTGTTGAACTGGCTAGTGAGGAGCAGGATAATCACATGTTCTTAAAATTTTATCCCAGTTTATGTATTAACTCTGAAGGGGGATGTGACTTTATAGTGGGGAGATAGAACTGCCTGAACCAAGGGCCAAGTGTAGCATGACCAGTCGTGGGACCAGATGAGTGGGAGGTACACCTCATCACCCATGTGGGGTTCTTGATGAAGATGTTTTACGTTTAATCAATTGGAATCTGTACAGCGAGAAGTTCTATAGGACAACTACCTTGGACATCTGGAACAGGTCAGTGTCATGAAGAATGGAGAAGCTCTGATGTATTAGTTACCTATCACTGTGGTGACACATTACCACAAACTTGGTGGCTAAACAATACAAATTTGCTACTTCACAGTTCTGGAGGTCAGAAGTCCCAGTTCTGGAGGACTCAGCTTACGTTCTGGAGGACTAAAATCACAGTGTCATCAGTGCTGTGTTCCTTCTGGGGGCTCTCAGAATCTGTTCCTTACCTTTTCTAGCTTTTCAAGGTTGCCTTAAATACTTGACTCCCACCCTCAGACCTCTGCTTCCATCATCACGTCTCCTCTGACCCTCCTGCCTCCTTCTTAGAAGGACCCCTGTGATGCAACTAGGTAATTCAGGAAAATCCCCTAACCCAAGGCCCTTAACTAAACCATGTCTGCAAAGACCCTCTAGACACACTAGGTAACATACTCCCAGGTTCTATGGAATAATGGACAACTTTGGGGGCCATTATTCTGCCCACCACATTGGAGGACTGTTCTTGAATGGGAGAGACCAAAGGAAATTCATGAAACTTGAATGGACCCTGGATCAAGGCTGGGAGAAAACATTGTGGGGGCCTTGGGGAATTTAAGAATAGAGTGAAATTTGGATGATACTGTGGAATTAATGTTGATTTCTAGCAGTGGTACTGGCAGGTGGTTGGTTGGAGAATGTCCTTATTTTGGGGAAATGAGGGCTGAAGTAGGTTTTAAGTTTCATAATGTCTGCCGCCGATGCTTGGATGGTTTGGCAGAGGGGAAGTGTGTACGTGTGTATGAGAGGGGGAGGACGAAGTGGGTGCAGAAAGATGGTAGTCAATCTAGGGGTTTATTGTATGGCTCTTTGTCAAAGATTTGAAATCCTTTAATAAATCTAATAAGTGGAAAATTGGGGCTCCATTTCCATAGCCCCTTCCTGTGTCCTAAATGTCCCAACGAGAAGCCCCTGAGATGGCAGGTGTTATATTTTGCATGAACATATGTAAAACCAGACTTGATCTATCCCCAGTCCCTAGGAAGCACACCCCTCTCCATTCAGACTCTGACTTTTTCCAAAGGTGACTGTGCTAGTTCATGATGTTCTTGGTAGGTCCCGGCTCAACTCTGCCTTCTTTTTTTTTTTTTTTTAAAGATTTATTTACTTATTTGACAGAGAGAGACACAGCAAGAGAGGGAACACAAGCAGGGGGACTGGGAGAGGGAAAAGCAGTCTCCCCGCAGAGCAGGGAGCCCGATGCGGGACTCGATCCCAGGACTCTGGGATCATGACCCGAGCCGAAGGCAGATGCTTAACGACTGAGCCACCCAGGCGCCCCTCAACTCTGCCTTCTTAATGAAATTTCTTTGTTGGTATTTAGTCCCTCAGAAATGAGAAGGGCATCTCAGGCTCTCCCTTGAGGTCTTTTATCTCCCCCCAACCACCACTGCTAGTTGGGAGATGTTCTGACCCTCTCCTTGGCCAGGATTTCAGGAATGACAAAGGGGAACGAATGGAGGCCTGGCCTGGCCTACAGCAGCCTCCATAAGGAGATGACAGCTCTCACACATGGTGGCCTTTCCTGGTCCACAACAAATCTGTGTCCTTTGGCTTTTGATTTGCCATTTGTTCTCCTGGATCCGCGGACCTCCCTCTTCCCCCGCCCCTACCTCCTCGATCTGCAGGGTGCTGTGTTCATTTCCTGTAATTTGTTCTCAGAACTTTGCTTTGTCTTTCAGGTTCACATGTGAATGGCCCCCGGGGCTGGGGGGGTTGGTGGGTCTCAGCATTGCCAAAGGCTGAAGAGCATCTCAGAGAACCGAGCTAGAAAGGAGCCAACTGTGGAGAGCGGGCAGAGGAGCCAGACGGACTTGAGGGGTTCCCAGAGAGGGGAGAGGGAGGGAGTGGCCAGGTGACGTCATAGACTGTGTGTGTGTGTGTGGGGGGGAGGCGGCGTGGTAATTCCTCTCTCTGCCCAGGCCTGGTGACTGACCTCCGGGCTCCTGGGGTACCTACCTCCCTAAGCAGCCCGGCTCCGCCACGCAGCAGCTCTGTGGCTTCACCCAGTTACTTAGCTTCTCTGAGCCCGTCTCCTCCCCTGCAAAGCACAGGGTTGTTGTGAGGGCTAAGGAAATGGATAATGTCAAGAAAGCGCGTAAGACAAGACTTGGCCTAGCATGAATGGGCACTCTGTTGGAGTTAGCTGCCATCATCATTACGGAGAATTTTTATATTCGCAGTCGGTCACCATCCCAGCAGTCCTACTGCGATCCTAATCAACACCATAGGTTTTTGTTGGGAAAGGAAACTGATGGCCGCTTACCAACCAGGATAAGGCTCGATTTCAATCCCAGGTCTTCCTGCGTGGAGTCTAGAACTCTTCCTGTTCTGCACGCCACAGCACACGTGCACTTTCCCAGTCCGCCCAGGTTTGTCTGGCTTTTTTTTTTTTCTTCTTGCTTCAACTTTTAAAAAAACAGAATTTAACTGAATAAAATTTGAAGGTCTTATTGGCTTTGTTCAATGATTCCTGAATGGGGCAGCATCCAATGTACCAGACAGAAAGGTGCCCCGAGGAGCTGTATAAAGTGAAAGACTTGCAGGCAGAGGGGAGCAGGAACGAGGAATTTACACTAGGTAACCAGGCTGGTTGGTTATTGCAAGGTCACTTTGCTTTAGGAGCTGGCAGGGGTCTATCAGGAAGATTATCTAACCAGCGCTCATTTACAACTGTCTTTTTGGTGGGTGCACGATAAGCTTTTACTAATTACTACTTTAGAGATCTGTTGATTTAACTTGTTTTTTTAGGGACTTTTTTTTTTTTTTAAGATTTTATTTATTTTTTTGACAGAGAGAGACACAGCGAGAGAGGGAACACAAGCAGGGGGAGTGGGAGAGGGAGAAGCAGGCTTCCCGCAGAGCAGGGAGCCCGATGTGGGACTCGATCCCAGGACCCTGGGATCATGACCTGAGCCGAAGGCAGACACTTAACGACTGAGCCACCCAGGCGCCCTTTTTAGGGACTTTTGACGCCAAGTTTGGCCAGTTTTCCCAGGATCCCTTCGACAGGCTCTGGAATGAGTGGGGGTGTCTGGGTTCTCAATGTTGTCACGAAGAACTGTAAAGGAGGAAAAATAATTTTCCCTCTTCCCTTTATGGTGAGTGCATGGCCGAGACCCCTTTTTTTCTACGCCTCATAAATGGATAAGCTCACCTGTGGCTCCACCGTGGCCACTGTAACTCAAGCTCATCGTTGATAAGTTTAACCTGCTTGTTTTCAGCCTTAAAATTTTATTCACCTGAGGCCTCACGCTGGCTTCTCCAGCTTAAGTCAGACCCGGCTCAATCTCTGCCCGGTTCCTTCCGGAGCCCTCTGGAAAAAGAAGAGCTCAAATAGCCTGCAGGCTCCTAACGCAAAGTCCTGGGGGGCCAGGACCCCGGATCTGAGAGGGACGCACCCATCACCTCCAGAGACCGCGGAGCAGCGAGCCCGAGGGACCCAGCAGGTACTTTGTCTGGTTGCTCTTGTTCCTCGGGGGTGTCAGGGGTCGCCTTTGGTTCCTTCTCTGACACCAGAACTGTTGAAAGACAAACTGAGGCACATTAAAAATTTTGAGTTTATTTGCGCAAAAATCAATTCCCACTGGGCAGCATCCAATTCAGTAGATAGGCAGGCGCTCCGAGGAGGAGGTGTAGAACATGAACGGTGTTTGTGGGCCGACGGGAGTGGGGACAAGGGAGTTTTACCAGGCCGAAAAGCTGGTTGGTTATTGCAAAGTTATTTTGCTTTAGGGAAGAGCAGGGCTCAAGGGGGCAGACGAACTGATTGGTGCTGATCGGGTGATTGATTGACTGGTTTACGATTCCATTTCTGAAAGAGCCGGGAGTGTAATTAAGTCTCAGTTTTGTGATATGGGACTTAGCATCATGATTCCATTTGGGGCCTGTTGTCTTGTTTCCCACAAAGGGTAGGGGCGTTACCCTTGCTAAAAAGAGAGGGTGCAGGTGACATCTGTGTATTTGTCGTGGCAGAGGAGATGTTTTCTTTCTACGTCATCTGGACGCATGTGGGTGCCACGTATTGCTGCGGACCTCGTGAGGAATCCCGCTGGTTGGTTGCTCATTGCTTTCGTTTTGCCCCTGAAGTAAGTTCTTGTTGACCATCCGTCCTTAAAATACTGCTTTCATTTAAAAAGAAGCTCAAATCAAACATTGTAGCTGTTTCTGCTAAATGAAGCCTCAGAGATTCTAGCGTTCTTGGGCACATAAACACATCTCCCTGAAAGGCTTGGCTCAGCTAAGAGCCAGAATTTGTTATATGTGCCTCCTCAGTACTTTACAGAATTTATGACTAGCTTATGAATGGATACCGTAGGCACCAGATGCACATTGTAAAGATGTTAAAAAGTTGCAATTATTATCTTTTGGCCTCTGGCCAAAGAAACGAGTGTATAGGAATTGACTAAAGAAAGGTACTGCTCCCTTCCTATTCCTAAGCTCTGAATGGGCTTTGTTCTTTTATACATGTTTCTAAGTGTGTTGGTAAAAGAAATGGAAGGCAAGAAAGAGGGAGAGAGGGAGGGGGAGGGAGAGGAAAAGATGGGGAGTGGGACAGGGAGGGAAATGAAAGGAGAAGAGGGAAGGAAGAATGGAAAGTCTTGCATTTGGGAAAGCGAAGGGAGGGAATTTGCTAGACACACTGTGAAGGGGTTCCTGTATTACTCCTGTTCTTAGGCCCCATCCTATGGCTGGGCTCAGTAATCTCTTCAGGATGACTTGGAAGAAGTACAAAACCAAAGCAGGGTCAAAGATCTACCTCCATCCTGGGTTCTGAACTAGGAACGGGAAAGGGAGTCTGTTATCAAGGATTTAAGTGTATGAATTTGAGAAGGCTGTAGAGGTCAGTAACACTTTGGACTTGAGCACTTTTTATTTTTCTTTATTTATTTTTTAAAAGATTTTATTTATTTGAGAGAGAGAATGAGAGACAGAGAGCATGAGAGGGAGGAGGGTCAGAGGGAGAAGCAGACTCCCTGCCGAGCAGGGAGCCTGATGTGGGACTCGATCCCGGGACTCCAGGATCATGACCTGAGGCGAAGGCAGTCGCTTAACCAACTGAGCCACCCAGGCGCCCTGGACTTGAGCACTTTTTAACACGATAGACTTCATGGTAATAAGGTGCTTCTTATACCTAGGATCTCATTAAATTCTCAATAATGTAAATACGGGAGGTAGACATGGCAGAAACGACAAGGCTGCCCTCCTAGAAGAACTCTAGGATGACCCCAGGGATCCAAGTCCATGTGTAATTCATCCTCTTGATTGGGGGGACCTAGCACTATGACGGGCTATCACTTTGTAATCAGAGCATGCCTTATGACACAGCTGACTTCAAGAAAGGGCGATTATCCTCAGCAGGCTTGGGTCTGACCTCTTCAGGGGGCCCTGAGAAGGGACTGGGTGCTTCCTGGCCAAGGAGACTCCAAGCATGGGAGGGATTTGACCCATGGGATCTTCTCCCTTGCTGGCTTAGAAGCTAGAGGGGCCACATGGCGAGGAAGGAGGCTGCTTCTGTAGGGCCCAGGGTGTCATCCAGCTGACAGCCAGGAAGGACGCTTTTCAGGGTCATTTGCATTATTAATATTTTCCATCAGTTCAGGAACATTTCTTATAAAGGGCCTGCTAGTATATAGTTCAGGTTTTGCATCCACATACAGTCTGTTGCGGTCCCATTTTCTGTTCTTTTTGTGTTTTAAAACAAAAAATGCTTAGATTAAGGACTGAACCAAAACAGGTGTGAGCTGGCTGGCTAGCTGCGGTGTAGACCATCAACAAGACAATCAGTGGAGGCCTGAGTAGCAGTGTTTGCCAATTTCTGTAGTGTAAATACAACCCCTGTGATTGATTTCACGCCGCCCACGTGAAATTTCTTCACTGTCAGGAAAACATGCGGTAGCATATCATTGTGGAATATTTGCATGCGTGAACAATGGGAGTAAATAACCAACTGTAAGAGCATCGACAATAGTAAAATAGTTATTTGGAAGGGTTGAGTTTTGAGTCTGTTGCCCTTGTTTCTAATATAAATTGTTGTGAGTTTCTGTAATTGAATTTTTGATCAAGCTGTGTTTCACGACCAACTCATGTGATTGCTGAAAAGTGAAGAGCTGGCTCTGGGGCTGGTACTCGCCCCCTGGAGCACAACACGGCTTGTGCCCTTCAGACGGGGGGGGTATGTGTTCCAGGCCTTAGGATTCTCTCCCCTCAGCTGACTCCGGGCCATCTCCGCCCTGCAGACAGGGGGACCAGGGGAGAACAGTGAGGAAGGAGGGGCCTGAGCCCCTGGCCCTTAGAGCTGCCCACCCCCCAGGTGTCTGCCTCTTTTGACCCTAGTGTGAGGCAGAGGGGAACTCAGCTGCTACCTTGCTCAAGCTCCTCCTGTTGGGGATTTTGGTACAACTCTTGGCTCTGGATTCCAATGCAGTCTGGGAATTCCCTTGTTTGAGTGAGGAAACCAGTCCTGAGAGGTACCTTGCAGCAACACGGGGCCGTAAGTCCCATACTTAGCATTTTAAACCACACCTTCTACCTGCAAGGGCCTTGTGATTTCTGGGGCGTCCTGTTGCAAATCTAATCGCTCCGTCACTAATCAGTACGCGCACCAGCTCAGCTCAGACCCGCAAAGAGGCACCAGACTGCGCTTGCCTGGCTAGTGGTCTCGTCTCTGCCAGTGGTTTACTGTGAAGTACACCATGTCCTTTGGGAAGGTCGACCATGAAGCCTGAAGGAAGGGCCTCCCTGGACGCCGGGGAGGGGGACAGAGGTGGCAGCAGAGCCTTCTTGTATCTGAAACTGCATTGAATACAGACGAGCTCATTGCTGTGCTACGTACCACGGGGATTAGAGAAATCAGAGGGAAGGTCATCTGCTGTCCAAATGGTTGCATCTCCCACACGTGTCCGCTGTGCTGTCCTCCTATTACTATGCTTCAGGACCACGTTTGATGATGATGATCTTGCAAGACCACATGCGCTCCAGGACCCGATTCATTCATAACTGAGACCGACCTGTAGACCCACTTTGTAATCATTTTCCAATTGAGATTCTCTAAGTTCTTGTAACACACACACATACTAATTAAAACATCGGTATTTGTGTTATGCAATTAAACAGGTAAACATTGTGGCAGCTCATTTAGCATGGCTTTTCCTTGAACGATGCTCCTTCATTATCCTGTGTGTAGGGATATAGTTCTACATCAAAGACAATCGTGATTGTTTTCCCCTCGAAATGACCACTTTCAGGCACTAGAAATGTCTTATGTTCTCTATATTTTGCCTTAGTCCTGGCCAGCCTAACTTCGGTCCTTACTCCGAGGGGGCAGGTTGACTTAATTTGCACTGTTGCTTCTCTGTCCCAGCACCAGCTGAAGACAAATGGTTTGGGGGTTGCCATTATTAAATATTTTGATTTTAATCTGTCTCCTCTGTTGGGAGGACAGGTGGCTGTATATTTCAATAGCCTAAATTCTGGGGTTCTACAGCTCTCTAGTTCCAGTTTGGCAGTTATTTATATTTTTCAGGATGGTTTATTTATTTATTTTAAAGATTTTATTTATTTATTTGCGAGAGAGAATGAGAGACAGAGAGCACGAGAGGGAGGCGGGTCAGAGGGAGAAGCAGACTCCCCGCTGAGCAGGGAGCCCGATGCGGGACTCGATCCCGGGACTCCAGGATCATGACCTGAGCCGAAGGCAGTCGCTTAACCGACTGAGCCACCCAGGCGCCCCAGGATGGTTTATTGTGCTGACCCTTCAGTTGTCAGAATCTTCCCGTGTTAAACGTAGAAGGGTCACATGTTTCTTGGTCTCATTGTGTCTTGGGCTTTTGACTCCTTGTTTACGGAGAGAGTCGCTGCCTTTGGTGCCACCTCCAAACCCCGGCCACTGGGACATCCCCACTAGCAGCATGGGCGGTCTTCCCTTCCCTCCACGGTGAGTGCTGACATCTGGAAGGACTCCGGTGTCACCCCTGGATGGGGGACACAGAAACCCCAGCAGGCAGCTCCAATGGGATAGAGCCACCGAGGCTCTGTTCCCCCCTGCCCCACTTTATTTGGGCAATAAAGACGTGACGCCATATGGTGCGACAGACTGGGCCGTATGGCATCATCAGCCAATGTCTGCAATGCTCGGATGACAAGAGCTGCAAATGTTAACTCCTAGTAGGGAAAGTCTGGACCAGTGAGAGATGGGAGATGAGAAGGAGCTGGAGACACGCGCTGTCTTTGTCCTGACGTTCTGGTCGGACGTGGGGATTGGCTGTCCGCGGGCCAGCGATGTCCTGTGTGGCGGAGGGACCGGCTGCTTCTCTGGGCGATGCAGCGGGCTCCTGAGTAATGCGCTGCCTCGTCTTTGCTTCCCAACATCCCTGCCTCTCTTCTTTCCCCTCACTGGCTTTTCTGTGTGATTACATCTCCTCTTAAAATATCAGCATGCACTTTTCTTTTTTTTTTAAGCCTTGATTTGTAAGGCAAAGACAACAGCATGATCAGGAAATAATTCCTGAGTTTTCCATGTGAACGTGGCACAAACTGAAAAGCATTTAATCCTTACGTAATTATATTTCCATTCATAGCGTATTGGCATTTCTGATAGGTTGGAATCCACAGAGATGAGTAGAAATAAAAATATAAGCAAGAATTAAGAGATAATCTAATAAATCACATGTATTACATAACACGTCATAGGAATCAGGTTGCCCCGTACGGACATTTATAACGTTGGATTATGAGTACAGGGTACATGTTGCGAGACAGGACTCATCATTGTATAGAATCAGCCCCTGAGACCAGGAGCGGCAGAGTTTGTGTTTCTGCTGATGGAACAGTCACACTGAAGTCTCAGGGGCCGGTCCAGCAGGAACGTTGCTTCTCGCTGCCCTGTGGGACTAAGCGCAGGCCACCGGCCAGGAGCAGGAGAAGCGACTTCTTGACAGTCTCCAGCGAGGGAGTCAGCCACCATCATCTGCCTTTGGCAGAGACTCCAAGGCAGACAGGAGAGAAGAAAAGCTTCAGTTGCAAACGCCCCAAGGTGTCCAGTAGCCCAGGCTGGAGGCTGTGGTTGGGGCTGACCACCGAGGAGCATCCTGTGTGATGGGGGGTGGGGGGGGAGTGCTTTCTCCCAGTGCGGTGGTGAAGGCTCTGTCCTGTGGGTCCTAAGTTGGAAGTGAGGGCAAAAATGAGGAAAACAGTCAGTTATGAATCCAGTCCTGGGTGTTTGGGGACAGTTGCCGAAGGAGCTGATGTTTGCCTCTTCCCCCCAACCCCAAGAGTTGCGGCGGATCGTGGGTGCGGTGGGTGGGCTTCCTGCAGACGCTCCCTGCCGCGGGGGGTCCTGTCTCCACCCCACCCCACCCCACCCCACCCCCGGGTGCTCTGGCTGTGGTCCGCGGGTGTGTTCCGTCTCTCAGTCCCAAGCACCATAGACAGCCGAGAAAGAAACGGTACTGTGTTTAAGTGCTGTACGAATGAACGGATCCTAAATATTAAATGTGGGGCCGTCACCTGGTCTTAACTATTGTTTCTCTGGAGAATGATGTCCTAGATACTTGCGAACATGGGTTTTAGGAAAAGGTCCTCTTGATACGAATTTAAATGGAAGGGATGGGCACGGTTGGAGAGGCCAGGTAAAAAGATGAGAAGGTGGCCAGGATCGTCCATCTGATGGAGTCTAACGGCTCCATGGTTGACAAGACGAAGGACAGACTCCATCTGAGAAAGGACCCGTGGCAGACACGGGGTCATGTGGTCCGATAGGCCGTTGCTCTGCCTTCAGGATACTGAAGAACTTCAAATGCAGCACTGTTCTCTTTCTCAGCCTTGGGAAGGTTTCTGTTCATGGTGGTCTATAGGGTTCAGAAGGCTAGAGATCGGCGGACCAGTGTAACTCCCTGCAGGGGTGTGGTTTGATAGAAAGGCAATGAATGGTATTCGAGTTGTTCAGTCCAACAGGTAACCCGCCAAATATGACTTTGCCCTCCATGAGTTTCCAATTCAGTTATTTTGAAAAAGGAAGAGCATTTGAATATAAATATTAGGAAGATAAATCAAGGTCAAGAGAGAAATTGAGAAAGAGACTCTATACTGCAAATAAAACCAGCCATAACCTTAGCTGTTTTGTTTGCAATTGCAAATGGAAATAGTGAGTTAATCTAAACACTGTAAATGATTCTGCTATCTCACAGATTCTAGATTCATCACAGAACAATTTATATGACCTAGATCAAGAGACACTAGGATCAGGGGCCATTTGGCTTCATGAAGAAAAATGGTTTTCATTGGTAAATAATTCTTTTCTATAAGTGATGGGGCACAACTTCCTCGGGTGCTGTAACAAAGTACCCCAGACTGGGTGGCTCAAACATCAGAAATGTGTTCATTCACAGTTCTGGAGGCTACACGTCTGAAATCGAGGTGTTGGCAGGGTTAGGTCTTCTGGGGGCTCTGGGGGAGAAACTTCGGCACGCTTCCCTCCTTGCTTCCGGTGGTTGTAGCAAATCCTTGATGTGTTTTGGTTTGTGGACACCTCCCTCCAATCTCTGTCTCCTCCACCTTCATGTTGCCTTCTTCCCTGAGCTTCTGTGCATCCTTTTATGCCTCTTCTGAGGACAGTCTCCCCAGATTTAGAATCCATCCTAATCTAGTATGATCTTACTTCAATTCTTAACTAATTAATTCTGCAAAGTCCCTATGTCTTAAATAAAGTCACACTGAGATACTACGAGAAGACATGAATTGGGGGACACTGTTGAAACCACTACAGATGGACCCTCTAAATTAATTATCTCAGAAAAAGAACCGAACAAGGCACAGTAGGTTTATAGTTTGAAATCTGGCACATTGCCTAATTGGAAATAGGACATAAATCAAACTTGCAAAATGCTATGTCTAGATTTATTCATCTGTAAAATAAGTATAATACTGATCTGTCAAAAGGTGTGGTTATGGTTAAGAAAAAAAGATCGCAGGAGGGGAAGAATGAAGGGGGGGAAATCGGAGGGGTAGACGAACTATGAGAGATGATGGACTCTGAAAAACAAACTGAGGGTTCTAGAGGGGAAGGGGGTGGGAGGATGGGTTAGCCTGGTGATGGGTATTAAAGAGGGCACGTTCTGCATGGAGCACTGGGTGTTATGCACAAACAATGAATCATGGAACACTACATCTAAAACTAATGATGTATGGGGATTAACATAACAATAAAAAAAAGAATATGTAAAAAAAAATGTGGTTATGAGCTTTGAGTGAAATACTAATTATAAAAGTTGGTGGCTTGGTTTGGTTGTTTCTTCTCTGTGGCTCAATATCTCCCACTTTCAAATTGGTTTGTAATTTTAGAGCATTAGGTTTTTAAAAACTTAAGCCTATCTTCAAATCTGCGGGGCTTGTGTAAGCATTGTTGGGATCATTGGAGCAGATGATAGTTTATTTCTCTTAGAAATATTGTAAAGAAATAAATACCAGCAAGTTTCTTAATTCATCAAAAACCTTGGTGATTTTAAATCCACGTTCAAGAGCTTATTTAGGGATAGTGAAGTATTCTCATCCATCCTCCTCAGAGTAAAACAAACGCACATTCTAGATTTCCAGTTTCAACAATTCTAAGGCATAATATTCTACTTTAAGATGATCCAGTGTTTATTACATCCCGTACTAAATACCAGCAAGATGTCAGAATGGCCACAATAGAATCCAACGCACCTGGGAAAAAGGTTTCTGTAAAGTAAGGCAAACAGAAAAGATATTCCCAAAATGATAGCTTCTTTCTTTATTTTTTACTTTATTTGAGAGCGAGAGAACAAGAGTGGGGTGGGGTGGGGGGGCAGAGGGAGACGCAGATTCCCTGCTGAGCAGGGAGCAGGTGGGATGCAACCTGGAGCTCGATCCCAGGACCCTGGGATCATGACTTGAGCCAAAGGCAGACACTTAACGACTGAGCCACCCAGGTGCCCCTGGGGTTATTTTGTTAAGCATCAATAAATAAGTAATGCAATTTCCAACACTTAGAATATTGTCCGATATATATAAATGAACGAATGGAGTATTCACTAACTTTTTATACTATGGACTATTTAAAAAAAATTTTAGACTAAATATATAAGCCTATATGTAGAAATCAGATTGTGTTTGAAGATTTTTTAAAAATATTAATTTGCAATCATTGAATGCAGTATTTGTTTACTCCCCAGGTTAGTCCCTGAGATTCAAATAACGCTGGTGGCTGCAGGCTAAGATTGAATTTTCAGCAGCTGCTCCATCCCATATAAAGGGCCAGGATTCTGTTTTTGTTTATCCCATATGATTTTTTATTTTACTCTCCTGAAGCAAATTAGGAAAAAAAAATATGGTTCATGAAAGTGTTGATTCTTAAATGCAAAGTTCCTAGATAAACATAGTAACATAATCAGGAAGCTTAATTTTTTAAAAAATTCTCTTTATTGTGTTTAAAGCTCCTTGTTATGAGGATACCTGATTTAAGACCTTGACATTTGTATAGGATTACAGTGAAATGGGGTTCTGAGGTATTATCCTACGTAAGTCTTGATCAGTCCTTTAAGGCTTTAAAAGAAATTATTTTAAAAAATGTTAAGTTTCGGGGCGCCTGGGTGGCTCAGTCGTTAAGCGGCTGCCTTCGGCTCAGGTCATGATCCCAGGGTCCTGGGATCGAGCCCCGCATCGGGCTCCCTGCTCGGCGGGAAGCCTGCTTCTCCCTCTCCCACTCCCTCTGCTTGTGTTCCCTCTCTCGCTGTGTCTCTCTGTCAAATAAAATCTTTAAAAAAAAAAAATGTTAAGTTTCACAAACTGAGGGTTGCTGGAGTGGGGGGTGGGGTGGGAGGGATGGGGTGACTGGGTGATAGACACTGGGGAGGGTATGTGCTCTGGTAAGCGCTGTGAATTGTGCAAGACTGTTGAATCTCAGATCTGTACCTCTGAAACAAATAATGCAATATATGTTAAGAAAAAAAAAAGAAGGTAGCGGGAGGGGAAGAATGAAGCGGGGGAAATCGGAGGGGTAGACGAACCATGAGAGACGATGGACTCTGAAAAACAAACAGGGTTCTAGAGGGGAGGGGGGTGGGAGGATGGGTTAGCCTGGTGGTGGGTATCGAGGAGGGCACATTCTGCATGGAGCACTGGGTGTTATGCACAAACAATGAATCATGGAACACTACATCTAAAACTAATGATGTAATGTATGGGGATTAACATAAGAACAAAAAGAAATGTTAAGTTTCATAGCAGAATTGAGGGGACGGTATAGAGATTTCCTGTGGACTCCCTACCCCACACGTGCATGGCTTCCCCCATGGTCAACATCCCCCTAGAATGGTACATGTGTTCTAATTGACGAACCCATATTGACACATTGTAATTAAACTACAAGATGACATTAGCGTTCACTCCTGGTGTTGGCTAGTCTGTGGATTTGGACGAAGGCAGAATGACCTATATCCCTCATCATGATATTATACAGAGTATTTTCCCTACCCTGAAAATCCTCTGTGCCCCACTTACTCATCCCCACCTGACCCCGGCAACCACTGATCCTCTTGCTGTCTCCATCCTTTGACCTTTTCCAGGATGCCTTGTAGTTAGAGTCCTAGAGTATGTAGCCTTTTCAGATGGGCCTCTTTCACTTAGAAATACGCATTTAGGATTCCTCTGCGTCTCTTCATGGCTTGATAGCTTATGTGTTTATAGTGCTGCATAATATGCCATGGTCTGGACGGACCACACCTACTGAAGGTTGTCGTGGTTTCCTACAAGATTCGGCAGTTCTGGATCAGGCTGTTACCGCGTCCGTGTGCCGGTTTTGTGTGGACGTACACTTGCAACTCCTTTGGGGGAAATTCCAAGGAGGGCAATTGCTGGATCGCATTGGAAGAGAGGTTTAGTTTCCTAAGCTGCTGCCAAACTGTCTTCCCAAGCGGCTGCCCTGTCGTCCCCCCCGCGGCCCGCGACGGCGGACGCTCTGTTGCTCCACACGCTTGCACGCATTTGCTGTTGGCGGTCGGGACTGTGGCCATTCTCGCAGGGGTGGCGTTGTAGCTCGTTGTTTTCATTTGCATTTTCCTGTGTAGCTTCTTCGGTGAGGTGTCTGTTAAGGTCTTTGGCCCATTTTTTAATCACGTTGCGTTTTAAGAGTTCTTTGCCATTTTGGCGAACAGTCCTCCATCACCTGTGTCTTTGGTCAGTATTTTCTTCTAGTCTGTGGCTGGTCTTCTCGTTGTCTGGACGTCATCTGTCCCAGAGCAGAAGTCTTTAGTTTTAATGAAGTTGAGCTTATCTGTCATTTTTTTGCCCCTTTAATTTTAGACACGGAGATAATGGCTACCAATGTGTTCTTATAGGTTATCCACATAACTTAATGCAGCAGACCGACGTTCGTGCCCTTGTGCGGTGCCCTCTCCCCGAGTGTAGGCAGGACCCGTGCTGTGCTTGGGACCCACAGATGCGGCCGGCACAGTGGGATGTCGTTCCTGTGATGACATCAGCTCGTAGAAGACTCTGTCAGAGCAGCCTGGAGCTAGAGCCTCCCCTCGTGAAGCTGAGGAAGGAGGTGGCCCCGAGGTGAGGACGTGCAGGAGGCTTCTGGGACCCGAGGCGGCGTCCAGCCCCCAGGCCGCAGCGGGCCGGGCTCTCGGGCAGCTGCAGGGTGTTGCATGCTGACGACAGCCCACATGAGCGCGAAGCAGGTTCTTCCCAGCGAGGCCTCCAGATGAGCAGACGCCGTGTTTGCTGCTCCCTGAGGCCCTGAGCAGAGGACCAGCTCAGCTGTGCCTGGACTCCGGACCCATGGAAACTGAGCAGCTAAGGTTATGCTAATTTAGTACACAGCTAGAGAAAACTCAGGTGCTTTGTGATTTAAGTTTGTTACTCATGTTCCTAATCTCATTAAAACCATTGTGTCTTTGAAAATAACAAATATAGACATTAACTATTTCAAAATAAATTAAAATTACTTAAATAGTTACAATGGCAAATCCAAACGAATCTCTTTGTTTTTAGGAGCACATTTCCCCCTGGATGATTTTGTTAACACTCTGTGGGGACGGCATGCCTTGATGGATTTTTCCTTCCCTGACACTAAATGGCAATCCCTTCTATAACACAGAGGCACCTGTTCGATTATTTATCTAGGTAGGGAACGGAAACGGAAACGGGAAGGCAGGACCGGACCGTTTGCTGTTGGTCACTCATGCATTTTATTGCAAACAGATGTGGTCAGTGCGCGGCGCTAAGTCCCCCCCTGCGGTGAGTGGGATCCGTTGCAACGCGGTGGAGCCGCCTGGCTTCCTTGCTGCAGAAAGGACCGACTGCGATCAGTTGATCAGTTTTCCTCCTCCCGTAACTCCGGTCTCCACCGAGGGGTGTGTGTGCGGAATGGCTGCACTCAACACAGTCCATTCCGTGTGATTTCCAGTTATGTGACCCTCACCTTTATCTTCAGTCCCCTTCCATGTCCTGCACGGACTCGCCATGTCATTTGTAAACAAGAAACACCCTCAGATGCTAGGATCCACATACTGGGCTTTTGTGAAATGTCCAACAGCAACTTACCTTGAACGGGTAAGTGTGGTTGGGGCAAATTTCAAAATACAGAAAGGAACTCAGACTAGGGAGAGGAAATCACTGTGCTTTTTTCTACTTGAAGGTCAACACCCTCACCCTAATCTCCCCCAGCCTGAAACTCAGCCCCATTTCCACACCAGGTGTGCTCATTTGCTTGAGGTGTTTTGACAACTAAAATAGCTAAGCAAAAAAACACAGTTCCCAGCTGATTAGATAAAATCTCCAAAGTTGCACTCATTCCTCGGGGTTGTTTCATTTTAGCCGGGGAGGTGCATGGTCCATGTGAGCACTGAGTATCTGGGACTTGAAGGCGGAATCCGTGCAGAGTTTATATTTGCATTTATCAGGGTGCCCCCTGCCCCACCGCTCAGAACAGACCACTACACGTAGCAAGATCCTGGTATTTGTGGACTAGTCCTGGGGGTTGGGGTGGGGGAGGGGAATTACAAAGAAATGGTGGGTTTGGTGGTTACTTCTTGATGGGAGAAGGAAGGGGAGTATTGAGAGCTCAGTTGGGAGCCAGACCCAGAAAGTCTGGGCTGTATGTATTTTATCCTATGGTCAGGAGCAGCCATTTAGAGTTTCCTTGAGCAGTAGACTGGTCATGAGCACAACCACTCTGAAAAACTGAATGGAGCAGGAGATTGAGGTTGGAAGGATGAAGTTGAGGAGGCGGCGGCAGGGGTCTAAATCAAGCAGTAGGAATAGGAAGAATGAGAGGATAATGCACGGGTCTAAATCACAAGGGATGCCAATTCAAGTCTAATTCTTTCTTTGAGCAGCTCTAAAGTGTGAAAACCAAGGGAGTCATTTTGTTACTTTTATTCTCTAAAAGGAACATCCCGTTACTTTCTTTCAGTAGAAGCCATGTTGAGGTGTGGTATTTTGGTGTGACGCCGAGGATGTGGTGTGTCTTTCCTGGCACCTGCTGGGTACTCCTATTTGGGCAGAGCGAGGGAGTGCTCACGTTCTGGTCAGGCTACCTGCGTTCCAACCCATGCCTGCCCACCTGTGTGACCCTGATCTCCCCAGTTCAAGTGCACGGGTGGTTTGTAGTAATAGGAGTATAGCACAGCCATGGTGGGGGGATTAAGGACCTGACCCACAGTAAGTGCCATGCCCTTAACCTGAACACCCGGTGTTACCAAGGCATGCATTTGCAAACTTTGGTCCCCGTACTCCGTGAACCAACCAGGGAGCACGCTGCCTCAGTTAACATGGTCCGCCTCTGTGTACTGTGTTCTTAAATACTGGCCTTGCAATTACCTTTACAATGGGGTCTATTAAACTTACTTTCTTAGCAACAGATTAGTATGCATTACCTACTATTTTCAGTGAACAGACTAAAAGATTCACTTTCTAACTTGAATGAGAGGAAAATTTCCATGCAATGGAACTACAAATTTAAGTGAAAGAATACACTTTGGAATTTACAATAGATATCGGACTGTGTTCTGAGTCTTCTTGAAGGTGTGAAATTGTAGTTAATTGCTTTGTTCTCAATTTTAAAGAGCAAAGAGTTCATAAATAATAAGCTTGAGTGGCAGTTTGCAGAGGCTCTAAAACCTCTCAATCTGTTTTTCATTCCCAAAGCTGTAATTCTTCTGAGTGTTGATTATTCCCATGAATTTTAAAATATTTTAAAATACAGAGACTAAACAGATGAAAATTATCTCTGAATTCCCTTTGAATAGAGCGGGATATGTCAATGAGAAGCAGAAAACCTTTGGTTTCCTGAGACACATGCATCCTTTATGTAGTTACAATATTTCTTAAAAATCTAATGTAGAGTATGGAATAAAATGTAAATAATGAAATTACTACTCCCTGACTGCATAATAACAGAGTTTTTTTAGAATTTGGGTTACCTGCTGTGTGTGTGTGTGTATGTATATGTATAGAGAGAGATTCTATGTTCTTCATATCTAGGAGCTATTTGCCCATTGAAAATAACAACCATTAAGAGACTGTATTATCTACTCAGTCCTAAATCCTTCTGGGCTACAAATCTTACCAAACATTTAAAAATATTTACATTAGCTTTAGAAGTTTACTATCCTTAAAGATGCAATGAATATGCCTCATATTTGGCCCGTTAACACCAAAACCTAGCACAGATAACCTCGTGAAAACCACACCCATTTTTTTTTTTTTTAAGATTTTATTTATTTATTTGACAGAGAGAGAGAGACAGTGAGAGAGGGAACACGAGCAGGGGGAGAGGGAGAAGCAGGCTTCCCGCGGAGCAGGGAGCCCAATGCGGGGCTCGATCCCAGGACCCCGGGATCATGACCTGAGCCGAAGGCAGACGCTTAATGACTGAGCCACCCAGGCGCCCCAAAACCACACCCATTTGAGGTAAATGCAATTCTTTGGGGCACGCCAGCACCATGAGATTGAGATTTTTCAAGGCACTAAATCCACCTGGACATGTATCACTTCTTTTTTTTTTCAGGCAGGATTTTTCTAGAAAGAAAACAGTGTAACAGTGTTAACAGAATCCTCTTTTTAGTGGCTGTGTATTGAGCAGGTAACAATAGCAGCAAATGAATACATAAGCAAAGCAACCAAGCCAAGGCGTGACTAGAGAGGTGGTTTGACTAACTCAGCCCCCTGCCCTGGGAGCCCATGGGGGGTGGGTATGAAGATTTGTTTCACTAAAGATACTAAGAATCCCATTTCTTCTGGGTTCCTCACATCACACCATCTCCCACACAAGCATTTGGAAGTCAGCCTTGAAAAAAATCGAAATCAATCAGTAAGTTGCTCAATTTGTTTCTGAACTTGAATGCAGTATCGTCTTCTGTTTCGTCTTTGGGAAATTACAGAGGGGAAAAGTCTATTTTAGGGACATTAAACATTGCAGTGTCTATGCCACGAGAAGCAGGATTTTGCAGCGGGAAGTGCCCAGTGTTCAGGTGGTGAACATGGTGTTCGAGTTCCAACTTGGCCGTGAAGAAATGTACCTCCCCAGGCTGCACTGTTCTCAGGAGGTTTCCTGGATGAGTCAAATGCTTGAGAAAATGGTTTGTGAACGTAAAGTGCTGTGCAAAGAAGAACCACTGGTTTTCCTTTTTTCCTAATTTCAGACTCTTTGAGGAGCTCCCTTGTCGGTTCAACCTGAGCGGGATCCATTGACGTTTGAGACTTAAATATCATGTCCATGTGACAATTAATGATGATGCCATTGGTGGGGATGTGAAGAACAGCCCTTCCGTCAGAGAGGAGGCGTGTCTGAGAGCACAAGCACGCGGCCCCGCTCTTGGGGGAGATCCTTTATAGGAGCCAGGCTTAGAAACTGCTGCTTTTCTCGTGATGCCTCGTGTTTGATTTAGGCTGAATGACCCCTCAGAGGACGGTGGGGAGCACGTGAGACTCAAATGATGGTTGGACTACGTGATCCCTGAAGTCTGTGTGAAAGAGAGCTCTTTGTGACCGAGTATCTCCCACGTGGTGGTGGGTGCTCCAGAGTCACCAGCTCTCGTGACTGTGTGACAATTTTATAGACCAGAACCGTGCTGTAACCTTCCTCTTCCTCCGCTTGTATCATCTGACATTTCTGCCTCCAGGATAATTGGACAATTCGCTCTGTGTGCTTCCAGGGAATGGGCTGCTGGAATGGGAGCTGTGCTCTTCTCGGTATTTATCAGAGTCTCAGCAAAAACCCTTCACCTGACCCCATTCTTTATTTGTATCGCTCCCATCACCCGAAACAAAAATACCAACTACTTAAAGGAAAACTGTGTTTTAAAGCTTAGTAATCTTTCCCACTAGCTAAGACTATACCAGTTCCCTAAGTTATAGTGGGTACATTTCCATGTGTACGTGAACATTTAGGATCTCGAAGGAGGGGAGAATTGGGGAATAAATAAGACAGCTGTCTGATGTCCCTGAGCCTAGAGAACCTTTCACTTGCTAGTTCACCTGATGGGCTCGGTCCAGCTTCCCCTTCCTCTCTGTCCCCTCTGGACAAGGGCTGCATTTGCAGCAGCATGCAGATTATAACGGGATTCTTCCCAAGAGCACAACTGGGACACACCGGGCGCTCTGCATCAAGGGACGGACTCTTGCCCGCACTTGAACAAGGTGGGGCTGCCGTGTGATCTCTTGCACTCGAGTCTGTCAGTCCTCCTGTTGCACCACCGAGGACACAGGAAAGTTAAAATCAAGTGGAATTTAATACCTGTTTCCTACATATCTATTTATTTATAAGTGGTTTATGAAATCAGAGAAGGAAGAATTCTGTGTTATTAGCCGGGGTTCATCTGTGGTGATCATACATTCTCATTCAAAACATGGTAGCTTTCGGGGCGCCTGGGTGGCTCAGTCGTTAAGCGTCTGCCTTCGGCTCAGGTCATGATCCCAAGGTCCTGGGATCGAGCCCCGCATCGGGCTCCCTGCTCCACGGGAAGCCTGCTTCTCCCCCGCCCACTCCCCCTGCTTTAGTTCCCTCTATTGCTGTGTCTCCCTCTGTCAAATAAATAAATAAAATCTTAAAAAAAAAAAGTTTAATTTCTCAAATAATTGGGTTGTAATCTGAATGACTTCAAAAGGGCTGACCTATCCATTTAGCTGCGTTATGTTGAATTTGCTTCTTTTTATCAGAAAGAAGATCTTCAAGATGAAAATCAAAAGATTCCTATGTTCTAGATTTATAGCTTTGTCTTTGGAGTGTTTTTCTTTCTCTCTGGGTACGTTTAGGCTGGGGAAAAGGCCTCAAAAAAAATTCCTATCTGCCTCTGCATATCAGCTTCCAGTCTGGCCAGTTTCAAACTACAGAGCTACTTAAATCCTTTCAAGTGTTGTGTCAGGCTTCAGTTGGGACAGACAGTAAATATTCCTGGGAGTATCAAACAACCCCATGGACCCAAGAGACTTCCCCAAAGAGAGTGCAAAAGATCCTACTTCCCAAGTTCCAGAATCACACCCAGAGGTAGCCCCCCAAAAGACAGCTCCCCCCGAAAGCTGGCAAGTGGTAGGATTCCAACCACAAATGGAGCATGACCCTGATTTCTGCCCAGCCATTTCTGGGGGCCGCCCGAGCTGATGGTTGCCAAGCCATGTTCTTGGGACACAAAATGGGACCTACAGGAAGGCAGTAGCTATCCCTGGGAGGAAAAGGATCAATAACCAATGAGTCTGGACTTAGGAAGGAAGGGACAATGTGACATTTTACCTTCCTCTCTCAACCAGGCATTACAGACAGACCCAGAAGAGTTGACTTGCAAGAATTCTCACCCTTTGCCAGCTTCTGCCGATTTTCTGACAATCCCTTCTTCTAAGGCTACAGATCAAGTGGGCTTTAAAGTCGAGTGTAGTTCCAATATTTAGCAGAATTTGGCAAGGTTTTCCATTAATTTTAGTTTCCCCTTGGCTACTGAAGGGAATACCCAGTAACCGTTTATAGGAAGTCCCTTTGAGTTCCATCAACCCTTAGAGGTAAATATTGGGCCAATGGGGGGGGGGTGCTCCTTCTAGGGTAAATAGAGGGTCATCTGTAATGGCTGCTAACTTGGTGGACTTTCTTTTTTCTTTTTTATGGTCTTGTAGTTTCTTCAGAATGGAAAGGTAGTTCAGATGGAGGATTAGTAGACTGAGTACAGGAGGAAAGGGTGAGAGAGGGAGTAGGAGTTCTGTTAGTCTGATGGTCCTTTGGTTCAGGTACCTTTTGTGTCTTTAAGTTTTCATTAGACTTTTGCACTTAATCCTTCAATAAAGCTATTTTGGAATCCTGAAGACTTTCGGAGGCTTCCGCATGCCACTTAGGTATCCCATTCTGTTGGTTTGATTTCAGCTGCCCTTGCTTTCAAGCGTACTCCTTAGATGAATGAACTTGTCTAGTGGGAATGTTTGTCCGAGTGGCCATTGTATTTCTACGTGGTCTTGGTGAGATTTGCCATTTTTGTAGATATCTACGGCTTCTGAGACCAGAGTTCTTAGCCACAGAAAGAAGTATGCCAGAAGGTGGAGCACTCAACTCTTTGAAACTTGAGGATTGCATTTCTCTAAGCATTAGGTTTTTGGAGTCAGGTTAATAGAGGGATGAGCCCCTGGCTTAGAGATTGTGTGGTGTTTTACAGTGTACCTCCTTGCATGCAAATTTTGAGATGGATGGATAACTTGGTGTCCATCTAACTCATTGTGTGACCAATTTGTCCTCATATAGGCTTCTCACAATTAGATGGCAAATGCTCTAGCAGCTTGCAGTGCTCAACCCGTGCCCACCAGTTGGGTGGCTTTGGATTCTGAGATTCCCGTTAACAATTTCTCGTTCCTTTATGTCATGTGCACATTAACAGAGACCAATAGTAACCAAGAAAATAGAACTGTGGACATCCATAGTAAGCAAAGAGATGGTACCATGGATTGGCCAAGAGAAGGCCACAGGTGTACAGGACCAGCATTTCCTAAAGTGGAACTATGGTTTGAACCACCAGACCCCAACACAGGGGGGAATGAATCAAGGGCAATGGACTTGGGCTCCAGGAAGAAACATCTGCTAGCTCCAGCCGACCCACTAAGCCCTGGACTGGGGGCTGTGGACTGAGCAAGGGCTGAGGGCTGGAGCTCCATCAGAACCTCCTGCCAATCTAGATTGACCTGTTAACCTGGACTAGAAAGCCAACTAGATTTGGAGCTCAACACAAAGATGGCAGAGCTCAGAACCAAGAAGAACTTACCCATGGCCCTTGGAAACAGCGAGGAAGACAGAGGCCTCAAAAGGCTCAAGGGTACCAACACCCGAATTTCCACTGTCACTGAAGCCATCAGAAGTCTCCTTTGGATCCCGTCACTGCCACCAGATTGTTAAAAAACCATTTTCTGAATAAATTTTAAATCTCTTATTGGCTTTTATTCAACAATTCATGAACTGGGCAGCATCCAGTCTAGCAGATGGAAAGGAGCTCCAAGGAGCTGTAATAAATCAAAGGCTTTTATAGACAGAAGGGAGCAGGAACAAGGAAGATAAGCTAGGCAAAAAAGCTGGTTGGTTATTTTAAGGTCACTTTCCTGGAGAGAATAGCAGAGCAGGGGTCCATCAGGAAGATGATCCAAGGAGTGCTGATTAAGTGATTCCTGATTGACTGGTTTAAGATGCCATGTCTGGGAGAACCAAAAATGTAAATTAAGTCTCCGTTTGATGATGTGGGGCATAGCATAAGCAAGTCCATGTGGGGCCTGCCATCTTCTTAACAGTCTCATAGTGAATAAAGGTTACAATCCATTCAACTTCATTTTTCCAAGTTCAGTGATTCAACTCGCATTTATTGACCATGCCACGTCCCTGGCACTTTGTTAGTCTTTGAGAAAAATAACAGAAAATGTATTAGTCACAGGTTCTGCTCTAGAGGAGCTTATAAACTGATTGTGGGGAGAAAAGATTTACATGGTACACAATAACAAACATAAAACCCTGTGTTCACATGGGAAAGGAAAAATAATTTTCCCTTGACCCTTCTAGGTTCCAGCCTGAGAACTCCTTGTAATAAGAAGACAGATTAACAGGAGAAAAACAGAAGTTTAATATCATGTCTACCCCCTGTGTGCATGGGAGGTACCCAGGAAAAAAACGGAGTAACTTCTTCAAACAGCCTAGGCCACCACCTTAAATAACATCTCTAGCAAAAGAAAAAAGAAGGGGTTGGGAAGGGAGAGGCCAGTTAGGGGAAGTTCCTGGGAGCACAGCACAACAGAGCAAGGTTGTTACGTAACTTTAAATCCTTGCCTTCCTCCTTGACAATAGTTTCTTGAGAGGTAGCGTTCTCCACTTCTTCCTGGTAAGGAGGAGGCACCTTACACAGAGAGATTTCCCTTATAAATGTAAACGTTACATTTACATTGCAAAGGGTAAGTTACAGAAGCGTAGCTTCTACTCTTTTGTCTGAGCTTCTTCAATGTCTGCCTTTTCTTAAAGAGAACCCAGGTCAAACTAATCAATATGCCAAAGAGGCATGATTTGGGCTGGTGTATTCTGCTCCCCTTCACTCATAAATGGCAGGGGGGCCAAAAGAGCACCGGGCTAGGAATCAGGTGGTTCCTTTTCTGACTCCACCCTGGTTCACTGTGCGACCTTGCTGGGAAAATATAACTAAAATAAAATCTCCTGCCAACCCAGAAAACTTCTCCCCGAAAAGTAGAAAAAAAGTTTCATTATTGAATAAGCATTAAATAAGAATGTGCTGCATATCCCAGGTAATCTGCTAAAGAACAAAGAAATCTCCCCCTTTTGGATAACCAAGCAGATACAGCCCATCGATAAACAATAACTATCTCCCAAATAGCGGACTTGACAGCATCATCTGTCACGCATAGGTCATCCTAAATTCGTTCGGTAACTGGGGAGACCATCTGTGTTAGCTAATTGGCTTTATCCAAAGGATAACCAAATGGCAGGAGGTAGTTTTGGAGCGAGGGGCCTGTGGAAGTCAGCCTCCTGCCAACCCACAGAAACTGGGAGATGGGGGTGCTATCTTACAGAGATGGCTGCCCCCATTGGTAGAGCATGCAACGGTTGATCTTGGGGTCATGAGTTCGAGCCCCACGTTGGGTGTAGAGATTACTTTAAAAAAAGGGTGGTTTCCAGGTCCTTGAGAAAGACCCTCGTGGGTCACAAAGTGAGGCTTATTTAGCTTTTTTAGAAAGATTTATATAAATTTCAAAGAAAGAAAGCTGACAAGTTTTCTTTTTTTTTTTTTTTTTTTTTTTTTTTTTAAAGATTTTATTTATTTATTTGACAGAGAAAGACACAGTGAGAGAGGGAACACAAACGGGGAGTGGGAGAGGGAGAAGCAGACTCCCTGCCCAGCAGGGAGCCCGATGCGGGACTCGATCCCGGGACTCCAGGATCATGACCTGAGCCGAAGGCAGTCGCTTAACCAACTGAGCCACCCAGGCGCCCAAAAGCTGACAAGTTTTCTAAAGTAGATGCTCTAACAAAAGGCAGGCAGGCGAAATTTCTTCCCTTAGTTTCAACAGGGAGCATTAAGCTCTTATTTTCATATTTGTCAGTACAGCTTTGCATGCCCCTTCATCTTTCTTGACCTCATTTCACTCCCACGTAGAAAGAGGAGGAGATCCACATCTGTGTTCATAGATGACTTGCCCACTGAATTTGAGAACCACTGAACTGTCACAAGGAAAAGCTACCTAATTCTTGCACTTTTTCATGTCTTTTCTTGAATTAGACTAAACACAGTCTCTGCATTCATGGGAATGATAAGCACATCTGTGTATTCACCCTGAATCCCAGCTTTGAAAGCTAAATCTATCTGCCAGAATGTAATATTCTTTATCAGTGGCTCAGGGCAGTGTTTCACCAAAGTGTGGGACTCACATTACTCATGATTCCTGTGGTCCAGGTGGCTCATCTGATAACATTGAACCATATGCTGGTGATGTTATTCTCCTTTCAAAAATGTTCCAAATGGCCAAATGTGTTAAAAAAAAAAAAACAGTTTTATTTTGATTTAAAATTCATCCCCGAAACTTCTTTTTTTTTTTTTTTTTTTTTTTTTTTTTTTTAAAGATTTTATTTATTTATTAGAGAGTGAGCGAGAGAGAAACAGCATGAGAGAGGAGAGGGTCAGAGGGAGAAGCAGGCTCCCCGCTGAGCCGGGAGCCCGATGTGGGACTCGATCCCAGGACCCTGGGATCATGACCTGAGCCGAAGGCAGTCGCTTAACCAACTGAGCCACCCAGGCGCCCCATCCCCGAAACTTCTAATGCTACCTTTGCCTTGTCAGTAACACCTTTGGCCAGCAACTATATTTTTCTTGAACAAATACATCTTGAACTTAATGTATTTGTTTAGCTTTGACTCTATTTTTGCATTTTCCTTCTAAAGACAGCTTGTGTTAGATTTTCCTATGATAATAACAAAAAGGTTCTTTTAAATAAGTGTAAGTAAAAAATGAATGAGTTTATTTAAAGAAATATTTAAAATGAAATGAGTGGGTTCCACACAGTTCTGACCAATGAGGACATGCATCAAAGGCCGTAAATACTTCTTAGATTTCAAGGATAGGAAACAGAAACCACAGCCTTAAACTGTCCCAATCAGAGGGAGAGGAGGATGGGTATAGGGGAGCACTGGAAACCCTGCCCTGGTGTAAATGTGAATGATTTCTATGTTGCTGAAGGACCAGGGTCAGTATATAGAAAATTTCGCAGAGGTTCCTGTTAAATCTGGATGACATTGGACAAGAATATTTATCATCCATTCAAACCATGTTTTTGCATCTTTAAACACATTGATACAACTCCCGTGTTCAGAGCAAGGAGATCATGGTTCTGCGGTTTGAGCCTTGCTCACAGCATTTCATAAAATTTGGGTAAACTCAGTTTGAGATGGAATTAACAAAATGAAGCACATCCAGTGGGGAAAGTATGATAAAGATTTTGAAATCTATATCATGAGAGCTGAGACTGAAGAATCTAAGAAAAATTTTTTCTGGGGTACCTACCTGGGTGGCTCAGTTGGTTAAGCATCGGACTCTTGGTTTTGGCTCAGGTCATGTTCTCCGGTCTGGAGATCAAGCCCCGTGTTGGGCTCTGCGGTCAGTGGAGAGTCTCCTTCCCCTCTCCCTCTGCCCCTTCCCCTGCTCATGCTCCCTCTCTCTCTGAAATAAATAAATCTTAAAATATTTTTTCTGATGAACAGAGAGCTGGATACTGAAATCCTCTTTGTACATCTGAACATTTTCTCTGGAATAAAGAACCAGCAAGACAAACAAGGATTTGCTAACAAATACTGCTGTCCAATGGTAGAGTCAGCAACCACATTGGGTAGTGAGAGCTCTGTCAGCAGAGGTAATCAAAGAGGTCAGGCAGCAGCTGACAAGTGTGCAGTCACAGTTGTGTGCAGTGGTTGGGACACTAACATAAGAGGCCTGGTTGGGGTGTGGTGTCTTGGGATGGAGGTTAGAACGGAGTTAGTATGTGAAAAATACCTGCTAAGTTACAGGCTATTTACCAATACTTTGGATGATCTGTTTCAGGGTATGAACAGCTTGTAAAACTTACTTTCTGATAAAGTTGTTTAATTCTCACCCCCAAAAAGATCGTCCTATAACGTTGATGCTGCAGAATCATTCCTCTTGTAGGGGACCTTTAAAGCCTGGAAAGAAACCCTGGGCACGGGCCAGTTTGCAAAGTGCAACAGCAGAGATTTGTGTAGGGAAAGATGGGCCCAGAGTGTGTTTGGAAGTAATCGGGGGCTTTGCTGGCAGCCGGCTGGTTGTCCTTTGTGTTTTCTTGCCTTCCAAAAGCCGATGGGGGGGGTTCAGGTGAGAAAGGCCCAGCTTCCTGCCTAGAAGAGAGAACAATCTGACACTTGCTAAATGTGGGTCTAACCAGCAGATGGCACCATCTTCCCAGAGATGTGCCAACCGTCAGCCCCCCCCCCCCCCAGCTCCAACACCTTGGGATATATATTCAAGGAACGCAAGAGGGCTCCAGGCTCCCACTGCTGGCTGGAGAGCAGGCTGGTTCAGAGGATCTCCTTGTTTCCATGTTTACACACACACACACACACACACACACACACTCACACACACACACACACACACACACACTCTCTCTCTCTCTCTCTCTCTCTCTCTCTCTCACTCTCACTCTCACTCTCACTCCTATGCCTATTCACAAAGAGGGTCCCATGGCTGTCTATGTCGTTATGACTGTCCACACACACTCACACGCACACATACGATCCCCAAGCTGAGACCGGCCCAATGAGCTACCAAATCTCAAGGTGCCATTTCTTCTTTACCTACTCTTGTACATTTTGGCAATCACAAGAAGTGTTCTACGTCAAATGCATGTTTCAGTGGCGGGATTTACTAGACTCCAAGATCAACCAGGTTACCCGATGGACAGAGGTTGTATCCAGTAGGAAAGAACAGCAAATAAACAACTAAGGCTAATTGTGTCCAGCATGGTGATCACGGATGTATCTATCAAATGAAATTATATATATATATAGAGAGAGAGAGAGAGAGAGTATCGATATATATTAATGTGTATATTAATATATATATACTTTATATATACTTTTATATATATTAATATCTATAGCATAATATATAGAGCTTAAGTTTGCAAGAGGAGTATCTTCATCCCCCCTGTACACTTTAATGTCCCTTCTTAGTCATCTCCAATGTCATAAACTACCTAGTGGTACGAAAGAGATTTCATCCCGAATTTGTCTGCTTCCAAACACTCTCTCCTTTGTACAGCCTCTAACTTCTTCTCTTACGACATGGGGACAACAAGAAATATTCAATCCTCTGAGAGGAATTGAGTGCCATTTGTAATTGTTTTTCGTTTTCCAAATAGGATACAGGTGAATTAAATAAAAACTTTTGCGAAGTGCTGCATAGAAACTTTTCTACCAAAGGCAAGTTCTAAGTTAAATGGAATGTAACGTGGAATTCTGGCTCCAGGTGGATTTGCAGGAGCATTGCAGAAGACACAATTTTCTGTAATCACAGTCGCACCTGAAAGGCCCAGGAACCGTATCAACTGGAAAACAAGGCTAAGTGAAAATGGCCGTGCTTGTTCTCTAGAATGTTCATAAATCAACAGCGTTCTCAGGTCAAGGTGAGACGAGAATGAACACGACCTGGATGCCTTTTTAGCACACGCTACCACGGGCGGCAAGGCCATCCTAATCTGGACCGTGGGTCTATCCAGTCAAGCTGTATGAACATGAAGTGGCATTAAGAACAGAATAAAGTTCTCAACAATGAATGATAATTTTCCTCTACTCTGCCTAGGTCAGCCCACTCCTGGTGATGCTGAGTTCTCACTGCACCATTTTGGCAAGAGGACAATGGTCAGGAGGAGAGAGACTGGAGGGGCAGGTCAGAAGTGCTCCCAGCCAGACATCCCCAGGGCCCTCAGCTGGTTCTTCTACCCTAGGCTGGAGGAGAGATGATTTAAGGAGAGCAGAGCACCTGTATGCAAATATGCATATATGCGGAGGATATGTTTTGGGAGCCCTTGGCGATCGGATGCAGGCCTGGGAACAGAAAGCAGACACAGAGGTAGAGGAAAACATGGTCGCATATCACTGGCCCACGGTGGCCTGGGTGGCCGGCTGAGGGCATCCGTAAATACTTGTTGCACTGATGAGCTACACAAGCACGAATCCTTCCCATGTATGGAAGTGGAAACCAAAGCCGGGAGCACAGTGCTGACAGGCCTTCTCTGTCCTTGCCTTGCTGAGCCTTCAGTCTGATGAGGAACACAGGCGTGGCAACCCCGGGGGATGAAATGCACTATCATGGAAGCGCGCGGAGCTCAGGAGCCCATCAGAGAATCACCTTCACTCCTTCTCAGGGCAGTCGGAGAACAAGTCCCAGAGGAAGGCTGGCTAACTCGAGACTTGAATATAGGAGTCAGTTGGGTAATGAATGTGGGAGAAAGAAAATTTTCCCATGGAAATACTCTGCTTTCCCAGACACAGGGGTGCCTACAGCTCCCTATGCATATAAGACTTTCCCAAAACCGTATGAAAAGTGTCTCACTGTATCATCCCTTATCTATTGCTGCCTAACAACCACCTCAAAATGTTGTGTCTTAAAACCATGACCATTTATATGCTTATGATTTTGCAGTTTGGGCTGGGCTCAGGCAGGTGGTCTTCCTCCTGGCTTGTCTAGACTCACTCACAGGGCCTGCTGCCATCCGTTAGCTCAACTGGGAGGAGGGTCCAGATGGCCTCAGATTTCTGGCAGTTGGTGCTAGCATTCTCTGGGGGCACTTCGGTTCTTCTCCACCTGGTTTCACTTTCTCCAGCAGGAAAGACAGGCTTCTTTATGTGGTGGTCTCAGGATAGCGTTTCAAGAGGGCAAAGGAAGACATTTCAAGGCATCTTGAGGTCTGGGTGGTAGAATTCACATAGTATCACTTCTCCCGTGTTCTATCAGTCAAAGCAAGTTTGAAGCTAAAGAATGAAGAAATGGTTCCTATTTTTGATGGGACTTCCGTCTACAGCAATCATGCTGAGAAATCCCAAAGTCGGGTCAACTAAAGGTGACTCCAGAGAGCTGAAGCTTGAGCTTAAGGACAAATAAGATTTGATTAAGGAGAGCAGAGGAGGACAGAGTACAGCAGGGAGAGAGGTTGGAGAGCCTGGATGGACTGTTTGGAGGAGTTCACTGGGTTTGGCATCAGGGGATCAGGGGAGCAATTGTGGGGAAAGACACATCAGGAGAAGAACATCATCACATCTGGCAGTGTCCCACAATGCACTGGGTGGTCTGGGAAGTGATCAGTCAATATCGATCCTCTCTGGAGAAGCCTAAGATGATGAAGGATTAGTGTAGGAGTTCAGCAAGAGAACATTTCCCTCAAGAGAGTTAGACAGTGAGTTTTGTTTTTCTATAACTGAAGTGTCTTTTCACAGCTGCTGCATAAAGTAGCCTTGGAATTATTTCATTCCCATGGATTTGGTCAAAGCCCTAGTTATTGGTACTTGCTGTGTCCCCTGGTTGGGTCATCTCCGAAGGTCCTGCTTCCTGGTTTTGGACATGTTACCGCAGCAGGAGTAGAAGACACATACTGTTAGCTGGTTGCAGAAAGCCCACCTGGCTTCATCATGGAGGCTGACACCAGTGACTCCGAGGACCATTAGGAAAGCACGTGGACTTCACCTGAGGGGAGAAGCCATTTAAGCCAACACCCATCTTGGATTGCCACAGGATTTTTTTTTTTTTTCCTCCTGTGGATTCATCTTCAGTTGGTAAGGAGAAGACATTTTATTGCTGAATGGTCTGCGAGAGGAAGAAATGAACAGCCATCAACTTGTTGGCAAAGCCAGGGGAGAGGTGACTTAGATCACCAAAGATCATATGATAGCCAGATGACCAAAGCCCCGGGGGAAGGCTAGCAAGTGTTTCCTCACATTTGGTGACCCTGTGGGTAGGAACAGATGACCAAAGCCCCGGGGGAAGGCTAGCAAGTGTTTCCTCACATTTGGTGACCCTGTGGGTAGGAACAAAGCCTGATTTCAAATTAAAATCTAAACCTCTCCTTTGAGCAAATCCTTCTGTCATGTTGAGGCAGTCTGGCAACCACTGAGCCTTTATGTGCGCAAGGTCTTTTGAAAATCAAGTGGAGGCACATTCTTGAAGCAGTAGCAAGGATGACAAGTGTCTTCCGCTTCCTAAGCATACCTCTTTGTTCCTTGAAACCCAAGGAGCATCCGGAGAAATACAACCTAAGCATCCAGCCATTCTTAATAGCTATCAGTTGGAATTTACATCGTTTGGCCAACCTTGATGCTGGCAAACTCCTTTGTTTTGCTTTGGGGAGAAGTGGAGTCTCCTAGAGGTGGCAGGAATAAAGACCCGTGGATTCAATGCGTTTTGTGTTTGATTAGCTCGATTCTGTAAGATGACATGCCCCTGAACCTCAGGTTGCCCATGTTTTGCTAAGATAGGAAGGATTCCCTCCGGGACAGAGAGGCCTGGGGCTAATTATGCCGTAGGGTGAATTCATCACTAAGTCTTTTTTACTAACAAAGATGAATTACCTCATACGTTTTACAAGGCTCTAAAAAATTAGGTGAGTGAACCTAACGTCCAGCCAACGCATGAACACAGAGTCAGCAAATGGCAGCCTTCCAGAGAGGTGACTCCTCGTTCGTTTGCGTAGACAAAGATGAGGATAGGTGATCGCCCCTGAGCATAGAGATTACGAGGTCTCTCAGTTACCATGATCTGTGCTGTGGTCATTGAGGAGGAGGTGTTATCATTACCTCAATTTGCATATGAGGAAACTGTGTCCAGATACAGTCAGGGGAAGTTGGGTTTTAGAAAGTAGAGCGCTTAGCTCCACTTACTTGCTGTGTGACATTTAGCAGACTTTTAAATCTTTTAAATCTCGTTGAGACTCAAGTCTACCTCATAAGCTTGGGACCACAGAGGAGAATTCGTTCACTCTTATGCAATATATACCCCTCGAAGTTGTTTATCCAGTGGTTACTCAGCAGTTGTCGCTGGGGTCAGACCACGTGTGTTCAAACTCCAGCTCTGGCACCTGCCGAAGGTCATAAATTGGAGAACTAGTTTAGCTTCTCTGGGCCATGTTTCCTTATTGATAAAATGTGAGCAGGAGTAACAGTTGCCCCAGTGGCTTGTCGTGAAGCTTAAAGTTGATGGTGGTGGGTAAAGCCAATTATAAGCACCATGATGATGATGATGATGATGATGGACTGTTATCTCTCAGGTGATTTGCCCAGGGTCAAACAGCATGTAAGGTCCTGACCTAGGGCACAATGCCAGGTCCAACTTAAAGTTTTAAAGTTTTCCACTGTAAGACAGAAACACAGAATTAAGGGCAAGAGATGGGAAACAATCTGAAATCCCAAGAGCTGGGATTTCTGTGAAGGTACAAAAGACTTGAGCAACTTTGAAGAGACAGCAGAAGTGTGGGCGGGCAGGGCTAATGCTTTCCTTCTGGCCAGGACAGGATGCCTCAGGCTGTGATCAGAGATGCTCAGGACGATGCTACGTTGCCGGACCTGTATGACCTCTCTAGTCTGTGCACAAACCATCGGTCCTGGGCCTGAGTTACAGACCTGTTGCATCTGGGTGCGGTCTTCAGCTCCAATAGGAGAGCAGGATCTCTGCCATGGTCCTAGGGAAACCATACTCCTCTATTATTCCTCCTTTTATTCCTATGGCTGCTGCTTTTTGGGGAAGTATCTGGAGTCATTTAAATCCGTAGTAGTGTCTTGTCTTGTATCATTCATTCAATCATTCATTCATCTTCCACGTGCTACTTCTTGCCCAAGGTCCACTAGCTGATATATTAAGTTTCCAAGTCCTTATCTGTAAAACTGGTAATAAAAGTATCTATCCCTTAGGATTTTAATCAAGATCATATGAAATAATGCACGCAAAATACTTGGCTATTTTTATTAGTCATTGTCTTACCACTTGCTGATAACTCTCTTGGAAACACATTGGGGATAGAGCAACAAGAAAGGGATTTGGTCCTTCGGCTATTGTCTGAAGGTCTGGTTTCGAGTCCTGATTCTGCCCACTGATGACTAGCGTGACCTGAGGAAAGCCACTTTTTCCCTGAGGTGCTTTTTTACTCATCTGTAAAATTAGGATATGGGAAAAGGTCAACACTTAAAGGTTATTTTCCAAGGAACATTCACCTCATGAAATTATCCTTAGAGTGAAAAGGGCTTCAGTGGATATATAAGTCTGGGTAAGTTTCTATCTTGCATTCCTCTTCTATATGCCTCAGTGCACATAACCATAGTGAGGACCCTGTGTAAGGGAGCCCTGTAGTAAAGAAGCCTGTTCGATTTGGATTCAAGTTTCCTAAGCCATTTGACCACAGGACTTTTCCCCTCCATCACAACAAATCACCCTCCCATGGATTATTTTTTGGGACATTCTGGACTAGCTGATCTGCTAAGAGCCTTCTCAACTTGGGCAATCTTTTCTCTCTACCAACGTCCTCTACGTTCCATGTGCTTTTCTATAGTTTCGACATTAGGTAGAAGTGGAGATGCTTTCCTGTGGATGGGGGCCACGTCTGTCAATCCTAAACCACGTGGCAAGGCCAACTGACAGGTCTATATTTACACAGAGCCACGTGGGTAAAATACACACCCATCAGTGTATGCACAAAGAAAACAAGAATATGCACAATCTAAAAATGCATTTCACAACATTCTTACTGCTGCCAAAACCGGTTTTTAGATTTTTCCACTGTTCCCTGGGTAGCCTTTTCTTTCGGAATTGTGTCCCATTTTTCTCACCCAAATGGAAAGAAAAACTTGGAACCAGAAGCCTTTCATTGTCCTCTGAGGAGCTGAGCCAAATAAGAGCAATGGTCTGGAAATCAGAAAGTTTAGATTCTAATTCAGCCTGCGCCATGAACTTGACCTTGATTGGGAGCAAGTCACCTGTCCAATCAAATCCTGCATTTTCTCACCTAGAAGGTGAGGGACTTGAGCTAGCCTGGTCTCTGTAGTCTCTCCCAGCATGAGATGTGGTTTCTTTTATTTTTTTAGGATTTCTTTTATTTTTTATTTTTTATTCATTTGACAGACACACAGCGAGACAGGGAACACAAGCAGGGGGAGTGGGAGAGGGAGAAGCAGGCTTCCCGCCGAGCAGGGAGCCCGATGCGGGGCTCGATCCAAGGACCCTGGGATCATGACCTGAGCCGAAGGCAGACGCTTAACGACTGAGCCACCCAGGCGCCCCAGAAAGATACTATTTTTTTCCCTTTGCGGATGAAGACTCTGGGATGTGGTTTCTTTTAGATCAATGGCATCTGAAGGCTGCTTTTGACCCAGTAGCCCCATAGGCTGTCCCTGCAGCTTCTCTAGTAACCACCTGATCCTGCATGATTTCCATTAGCCTCTCTCACCAACAAGCAACGACAGGGAGGAGAACAACTCAAGCCCATCTGGCTCTTTCAGAAGGAGTTGCACTTCACACCCCCTGCGTTGATACCCACGCCGATGTCACCCTCGTTCCTTAGGAAGATGCTCTTTCTATCGGGACAGCATGTAGTGTATCCACTGGACCAGTGGCCTGGATTGTAGGGATGTGGGTGGTTTTCTTTCTTATAACAAAAGAAATATCATCAACACAAACCCTAATTTCAGTTACATGAAGGATTTTACTTAAATCCGCAAAAGCAATGAGAACCAGACCTGGGCTTGCAAGCAGGGCCAGACACAATGGCTTTGATTAAGGCATGGGGATCAGCTTCAGTGTTGAGGTTAAAGACTGTTCTTTCTTTTGTGGCTCTGTCAGACCCTTAGCATCATTCAAACATAATTGATTCGGGGGAACAGAATGCCGTGAATGTGTACATTGGCTTCTGTTTCCCCAAAGTCATGCTTTCAAGGAGCTCAAATTCCCGGAACTATTGAGCACAGATATCTAGTCCACAGAGAAAGCCTCAAGTATGGGTTCTGAGCTGGTTAGCTGCACCCCTCTCCTTGCTCCGTTGGCAATGTGCTGACTAAGACCTGCTCCAGGCTTGTCCTGATCACCTCAGTAACTCCCTGGGAGGGGAGGCCTTCCTATACGTACAGGCAGAGGAGCACCAAACACCTGGGCTCCGTCTCTGGGGGTCTCGGTGACTTTATAACTGGGACCTTGGGCCAGGCTTTTAACACCTGTGGGCCCCACTTGGCTTCCTTTTCTGTACAGCAGGGCGGAGAATCCCTGCCCGGAGCCCTTCATGGACTGGCTTTGCTGGGGCACCTCCGCCCCCTTCCCCAGTTTGCTCTGTAATATCTGTATAGCATCTTACCTTTGTCTCACTCTACCATGCTCTCTGGCGTATCTCCGTCTCAGCAAGTGTTGCTGCCTCTTCTAGCAACAACCTGCCTCTTTTGCTTGGTGAATACATACGTGTTCTTCCAGAATCAAGTGTTTCCTCCCCAGGTGGTTGCTCTTGACATTCCAGGCTAGCTGTCCCTGCTCTGTGCTCCTCTCTGACATCTGTCGTAGCCCTTAGGAAACCCAAAGTCCCCACCATCAATGATGCTCACAGACTTGTGACAGATGTGTCCTACTTTTCCACAACTGTATGTTTCCAGCCTCCCCTCCCCCTCCCCCTCCTGGTGGTTACTGCAATTCTAGGCATATCATGGTTGGTGCATGAAAGTGAAGAACGTATCTTCTTTTTACACACCAGTGGTCCTACTGATGAGCTGAGTGAAGGGGAAAAAAAATGTCAGTGATGATCTACTGGATAAGCCAGGATACTGTATGTATGATACCTCATTTAACCTCTGCAAATTCTGATGATGTATGCAGTAGCAATAGGATGTGAAAGATGAAGACATTGAATCTCAGAGTTCAAAACCTTCCTGTCAGTTAGATCCTTTGGGGGTGACGCTCGGATGGACTTAGTAGTCCAAATGGGTCGTTCTGTGGGAGGGAATGGGGCAGGAGGTTGGAAGCTAAAAAAGGGAGGAGGCAGAATTCATCAGGGATATCCTTCAGACTGCAGTGTGGATCTGGCACCTGTCAAAGAAATGGGTGGGGGGTGGGACATGGGCTGTGGCAGTGAGAGTTGTGGACCATGATGCAGATTTGATGACGCATTGGTCAATTTAGCCAGGAGTTCCAGAGCAAAGGTTGCCCGTTAGAGATGTCCCATGTTGAGCAGAAATTGTTGTCCTCCAGTGTCCCCACTGCATGCAGAACTGAGGTGAGTAATGAAGGTGGTGCCGCTGGAAATTCTAAGCTAACTGGACTCCTTGCCATGTTCAACCTAGATGTCCCAACAGTGTCATGATTTGGAAGTGAGTCAGTCTGACTTTAAGGTCCATTTTCACTACATTACAGTTCTGAAACTTATGGAGCCTCCTGTTACGTATCTTGAAATAAAGTTTCAAAGACCAGTGGATGACCCACATCACCACAATACCAACATAAATATGACATTCAAGGTTAAGCTCCTATGTAAAACAAGATACAAGGTGGCCTTCTCGTTCACAATCTTGCTTCCATTCCTCTGTTTTCTCTCTCTCTGTCTCTCTGGAAACTGTGTTTTGGCAGGACCTACAGAGATATACTGAATGATTAAGTTATTAAAAGCCCAGATGATTGAATCTACTGATTAAGCAACTGTGTAGACATCCAAATCACTTAACAGGGCTCTGATGGGCGCCAAGTGTTGTAACCCTGGGCTGGAAAGGCAAGGGATTTATACAAGCTGGACTGCTTCTCATGCTTCCTCTACCAGGGCTCGGTCTGAGCCAAGTCTTGATTAACCATTACCTCATCTCCATCATAGACATCCTGGGACTGCAAACTTCAGACCACCTCCATCCATGGCCACTTGAGAGCCATCAGAGTGGGATGGCATAGGATCTATTGCTGCATCAACTCTCTGGAGTATTCAGAAAGCCACACATCAATACAAAGCCTCTTCTTTCAATTCACTCTCTTAAAATAGCTGCAAAATAAGGTGTTAAGTGGACAGACAGATATATTCAGCTTTCTCTCAAGTGATTCTGTTGCTTAATTTGGTAAGGCCACGTCTAAAAAGGGTGGTAAGGGTAAAGTCTCTATTCCTCTACTTCTCAGATCCCAACCTAGAGTTAGTAACTCTGCAGTTATTACTTTATTACTGATCTATGTGAGCACATCTCAAGAGCATGCGCAGACTAGTGACATTAGAATCTTGAACCCTATCCAATCTGCACTGATCTTAAAAGTTCTAGTCCTAAGGCCACCAGTTCTTTAGTGGGAGAGACAAGTCTAAAACCCAGTCCAGTAGTCCATTAGAATTATACATACAGCTTTTCAAATCAACCTTTTGGTGACTGGCTCAACTAGTGGTGAGTTCCCCATCCCTGGAGATATTCAAGCAGAGGGAACAAGGTCATCTGTCAAGTAGGCTGTGGATGAGCGTCTTAAAGAGGGAAGGAGGTAGGAATCCATAAATTCTCTTGCAACTCTGAAAAATCATTCTTTAATAAAGGTAGACACAAATAATCCAGTGCAAAAAATTCCCTATAATTCATGCTTAATATCCTATCTGCCAACACCTTCCTTCAGCTCGTGCTCTAGTCTCTAGGCATGTGTTTTCTAACTCACACATCCAGTTGCATCACTTCCTTGCTAAAATCAACAACAGTCCACTTTGATAGTTCTCTTTGATCCAGTCTGACTACAAAACCTTTCCAGTTGGATCTCCCTCTTTCCCTTTGGACTTCATCCCTTATCATTCCCCCCTCCCCTTATCTCAGAGAATGACATAAACTTGGATGCCACCTGTCTCAGCAATCTATTGCAGTGTAACAAATTATCCCCAACCATAGTGGCTTGCAACAATAAAGATTTATTTTCTCACAGGAATTCAGAAGTGGTTAGCTGTGTGGTTCAGGTTTGGGGTGTCTCACGAGGTTGCAGGAAGGATGTCAGACAGGTCTCCATTATCTGAAAACTTGGCTGAGCTAGGGAATCTGCTTCTAAAATGGCTCTCACACGGTTCTGGTTGCCATTAGGAGATCTCAGTTCCTCTTCCAGGGCTTCTCCATGAGCTGCTTGAGCGTCATTACAACATGGAGACTGACCACCCCATGGTGTAAATCTAAGAGGGCACAATACACAACCCACAGTAGTTTTTATGGCCTTGGCCTTGGAAATCACACACAGTTATTCTGGCAAAAAAAAAAAAAAAAAAAAAAAGGTTGGCTTTTTTTAAGTATTAGAGAGGACCGTACAAGAAAGGGGATGAATACCAGGAGGCAGAGGTCATTGGGAGCTTTCTTGGAAGCTTGCTCTTGCACTCCTAACTCTGAACATGCTATTTCTTTTGCCTCTGCTGCCCTTGCCTCTCTTCTACCTGGTCCTCTCCCATCCATCCTTCTAGAATCTTCTGAAATACCACTGCTTTTGTGGAGTGTTGTCTGAATCCATTAAACAGAATCAATAATTTTCTGCTTTTCCACAGCACTCTGTATGTACTTCTATGTTATCTCATAAAGAAGATGCATTTTATCGTAAAGTACTATTTTATGTCTGTACAAAGAGACATATAAGAGAAAGGGCCATATCTTATCTGGCATTTCTAATATTGACTTAAATTTTGGCAAGTAACAGGTACTTAAGGAATAGGTCAATGAGTTAATAGCATTTCCCTCTTCTCGTCAACCTTAACCTACTTTTAGGGGCCAAGATCAATGCCAATGAAGTAAAGTACAAAATAGCACCCAGGATAAAGTAGAAGACCACACGTGTTATTTTTTGTTTAAACACTAAACCTAAGTACACTTTTCATAGGAAACAACTTTCTGTAGGAGAAGGCTGAGGAAAAAATGGAAATTATAGCTATTAGAGTAGGAAAAAGCCTTAAAAGTGACATTGCCCACATTTCTCCTTTTGGAAATGGGAAACATTGAAGTTCAATTTTAACACCAATTTTTTTTTCATGGAAGGAACCAGAAGAAAATTAGATCACTTGAATAGATTTGGTTTTTATTCTTCCATACCTTTCATAATCCAAAATGTCTAATGTCATCCCCATAAATCTTTCTGGAAGAAAAGCCATATAGATTGAATTCATTGAATGAGTCAAAAGGGACAGAGGAAGCAGCTATTATTAACTCCACAACATTACAGGAGGCTCAGGCATCTGGTGCCAGACATAGATAGAAGACAGTTCTTTAATAAAAGAAAGAGAAAATTTGGAGGAGACCCCATTCACCTCTGCTCTGGGTTCCAGCATTCTCTGCTCTTAATGCAGAACCCTAACTTCCAGAGTGAGGTGGTTTTTCTCTGGAGAAGGGAAGTAGATACAGTGGTTCAGACTTGCTAAGTTAGTACTGAAGATCAATATTCAACACTAAAACTTGACTTCCTTTTAGGAGTAGGAAATCAAGGCAGTTGGAAAGAGAGAATAATACCCTTTTCAAATGTAGGTTTGAATTTAAGCTTTATTTTTTTTCTCGGCGTAGATCAGGGCTCGCTTATGTCCTTGTCCCAATTCCTTTGTGACCTTCACCATCCAAAAGATACAATTAGAACTACTTGTATCAAGAGTTAAGCCATTATCAGTGTGAGTTTTCAGATGTTCTTGGGTGAGGAGAAGGAAAATAAAGCATTTGTGGAACCAGAGAAGTCAAGTGGCCCATTGTACCAGATCCACCAGTATAGCATCATAACAACTCCATATAAAAAAGTTTTGATTTGAATTATCCAACAAGTTCCCCGAGGACCACTTCCCCCATCCTCATTGTGTCCCATGTCACTGCGGCAACCAATACTCAGCACAGATGTTTTCAATCTTTGCTCGTTGAACCCACCCAGGGCAGATAGATAAATTGCTTGAGCAATTGTACTTTCAGGCAACTTACACAATAGGGCTGAAGTCATTCTTTAGATTTTCAGTGAGAATGGAAACCATCGTAAAAATTATGGAAGATTCAAGGGCTTGGAAGAGCCCTGAAATGACTCATCTACAGAATTGTTGTAATTAAATCACTGGTTCCCAGCCCTGCTGAATATAAGAATAACGTGGGGGACCTTATAGCTCTATCCCAAATCAATGGAACCAGAAACTCTGGAGGTGAGACATGGGCATAAAATTGTTTACTTTCTCTCCACGTTATTATAATGTACATTTAGGGTTGAGAATCACAAGATCCAGTGATGTCCTGGGCTCAAGGGGGATATGAGAATAAATCAGGTTCATCCAAGGAATTAATAATATAGGGGAAGGGGCGCCTGGGTGGCTTAGTTGGTTGGGCAACTGCCTTCGGCTCAGGTCATGATCCTGGAGTCCCGGGATCGAGTCCCACATCGGGCTCCCTGCTTGGCGGGGAGTCTGCTTCTCCCTCTGACGCTCCCCTGTCTCATACTCTCTCTCCCTATCTCATTCTCTCTCTCAAATAAATAAATAAATAAATCTTTAAAAAAAATAATGTAGGGAAAAGTCTAAAGCCCAGGTTTTTGGTTTTTCAGTGTGGTCTTCTTTCCAATGCACTTAGTAAGTAATGCACTTAGTAATGTCTACCTAATCAATTCTGGGAATAGAGACAGCAAATCTTAAGATCTCTTTCATTAAGTAGTGAACGTCAGGTAGCCAAGATCCTTGGTCACCAGAATATTGGCTTCAATTAATCATTGTTGAGAATTGGGCTGAATTTATTATTTTTAAGGGACAGCAGAGCTTGTAGAAAGCAAGTCCGGTAAAACCGGGTTCTAGTATCTGCTTCACCATAGACTAGCTGTGCGACTTAGGTTGAATGCATTTAGTCTAGGGCTGTGGTTCTCTATCCTGGCTGAGAGCCAGAATCCCCTCCATGAGCTTAAGAGATTCAAAAGCTCTGACTCCACTCCCAAGTATTTTATTACCTGAAACAGACGTGTATTCTAAACCCTGTAACATCAGGTTTTACCGTGTGACCTTAAGGGAATTATTTCCTTTTACAGAACCTCAGTTTCCTTATCCTTAAAGGGAGAAAATGATAACGAGGGATTTGATGTGGCAATTAAGGAGAGAGTACACACAGTGCGCAGGACAACACCAGGCTCACCACCGGGGCTTAGTAAATATCAGCCCCCTTTTCTCTGTGTAGCAGTAAACGCTTTGGAAAGGAATTGAACGGAGCTGCGGATTATTTGCCTAGTGCATTTGAAGGCAGTAAAACCAACATCTGAATTATCTGGGTTCATAAGATTATCTAGATCACTGCTAAATCTCCCTGCCACTTTGTCCTGGGGATACTGAGACACCTAACTCCCAAACGTAATCTTCCAAAAACCAATCCTTTAGAGGGTAACTCTGAAAGACTCTTTGTGCTAGCAAAACAATACCCAGAGTGTGCCTTCCAGATAGACAATATGGTAAAACAGCATTTTAATCCTCCCCCACCCCCAAATCCTATTTCACGTCTTCCGGACCTTGCAGAGAGGAGATGGGTGGAAACAATCAATCCATTGAGAATCACAGGCTGATCTCCAATTCAGACCTCTACCTGGGTGAGTAAATTTGGATGCAGAACAAGTGATTTGGCCCCACCCAAAGGTGGTTTCCTGCTCCCTGACTGAGGCTGGCTGCAGTTCAGTTACGAACTCGGCTAGCAAGACTGCCTCTGGAAAGGACGCTAAAAGTGCCCACCCAGTCGTGATTGAATTAATAGTCACACAGGAACCAGCTTCCTCCCACTTGGGGAAGAGGAGTTTGGCCGCCGGCCTTTGCCAGGCTGCCAGATCTTAGTCCTTGGAGGACAACGGCTGTGTACCTGTGCGGGAAGGCTGGTAGCTGAGGGTCAGGTGGTCTAGTGCCTCAAGAAATGTCAGCCCCCATGGGACGCCTGGGTGGCTCAGTCGGTTAAGCGTCTGCCTTCAGCTCAGGTCATGATCCCAGGGTCCTGGGATCAAGTCCCGCATTGGGCTCCCTGCTCCGCGGGGAGCCTGCTTCTCCCTGTACCTCTGCCTCTCTATCTCTCATGAATAAATAAATAAAATCTTTAAAAAAAAAAAAGAAATGTCAGCCCCACATGAACCTGCTTCTTGTGATCGCTCATGAATGAATGGCATTGTGGTTCAGCGTCGGCTCAGGGTTGAGTAGGGGAATACAGTCCCAGGCACTTGTGGTTTTTGTGCTTGCGGGCAAAGTGGGTGCCAGCAGTGAGCACATGGCCTTGGCAAAAGATATGCAGGTCCTGGCTTTGGGGGTAAAACCACACCACAGATTGGTGTGCAAGAAAATGACGAAGGGTTCCAAGCGTGAATGCGTAGAACACTATATAGCTTCTGCTACTATCATATACCTTTTCTGCTTTACCTTCATCGTGGTTGCCACTTTGTGTTTGTCTGTGAGCTGGCTTGATTAATGGTGCTCCCCATGCATGGATCACCAGCTCAGTGTTGGCAGAACCTTGTTTCTCCTCAACCGTGTAGCCTCCAGCGCAGTGGCGCTTTCATTGAATAAGTGATTAAAGTCCTATTCCTAGATGAAGAAATTAAGGCTTAATGGGATGAAGCAGCATTGCTGCTGACCACGTAGATTCTTTGGGGGTACCCAGGATATGGACTTGAGGTTCCTGTGGTTACAAATTCCTGGCTGTTAACATAATAGGGTTTCTGTGAATCTAATTCCATTGTATGAAATGTCGGTGAGCCTCGGTTCATATGCAGAATTAGGAGAGTTAATGATTTATTTCACATGTCGTTTTAAGATTCAGACAACTACAGAGATTCAGATTCATACAGGGAAAATCCCTTGCACGTAGCAGATGCGCATTAATGTCAGCCATCGTGACGTCATCATCGCTTCTCCCCTCTCTTCCTATTCCTATTGCCAGTCTTTGGGAACTCTGGTGTCGTACTACATTGTTGTTACTGGTTTTCCAAGTAGGTCCTAGGAAAATTTTAGGGAAAGAAAGAAAACATTTAAATTTCATCAGATGATTAAGCAGGTTTAAAAAAATCTCTTTCCGAGAACCCACCAGATATTAAAGACTACTGTGTCCCAAATACCTTCCGCTAGGTATGCCTCTCTTTAATGGGTGGGGTAGAGAGGAGGGAGTAATATTAAATTAGTTTTTCCTTCCCTCTACCCTCTCCAGCCCCAGCCTTATAGCAAATAGCTTTTTCCCTTGGGAAGGAGGTTGTTACAAATGCCAGATGGAATGGCTCCTGCCATACTCTTGAAGAGCAGGTTGAATGAATAAGGTATCGGGCCAGTGGCAAGGCCCGATTCTCCTGTTTTCTGCAGCTAGAATTCAGAACTTCAGAAGTGTTTCCAGCAGAAACAGGTGTGCTCCTGACAAGGTCCTTATCCTTCAGTGACATAATAATAAAAATGAAGGGTTTACTTCCAACCTGGTTTATTTCCTCCTATGATCCAGTCAGGGGCAGGAGGATTTAATTATCATTGTTTCAACTGTTCTATTGTTCTTTGTTTCTTAACTGAACAAACATAGTAAATCAAACTACTCTTCTCACTGGGCATATATGGACGTTTAGAGCCTATCTATTCATGACATCATTTGGGTTAAAAAACATGCTTACTGGGGCGCCTGGGTGGCTCAGATGGTTAAGCGTCTGCCTTCGGCTCAGGTCATGATCCCAGCGTCCTGGGATCGAGCCCCGCATCGGGCTTCCTGCTCAGCGGGGAGCCTGCTTCTCCCTCTCCCTCTGCCTCTCTCCCTGCTCATGCTCTCTCCCTCTCTCTCTCTCTCTCTGTATCTTTGTGTCTCAAATGAATAAATAAAAAATGTTTAAAAAAAATGCTTACTATCTGCACTTTAAACACTGAAACTGTGAATGTTTCTCCATTTCAAAGGAGTATAGGGAATCAATTTAGAAAACTTTTACGCTAACATTAAGGTTGTCTTTTGCATCTCAGTCATCAAATTAAATAATCACAAACAAGAACTTTAGAAACAATCTCATACAGTGTTTTTTTCCAGCCTCACAAAAATTCTCTTTCATAGAGGATTTCAATTGTTTTTGAAAAATGCTCCTCAATTTTCTGAATCCCTTACTAGACTGTAAGTTTGAAGAAGCAGAGAGTATGTCCGTCTTGTTTCCCTGTGTATCATCCATTCAAGAGAGTCTAGGTAGCAGTGATATCATACTGAACAAGACCAAAAAAATTCCCCTGCCTTTGTGGACCTTGCATTCTAGTTGCTTCTTCAGTACCAAGGACAATGGTTGAAAATTATCATTCTATGGTTATTTGTTGAGTGAAATAGTAAATGGGTGAATAAAGTTGCCCCTTCTGTAATAAAAACTTCTTTGGGGCTCTATGTTGCCCCAAGTAAACACTCCCTACTGGGGTGCAGGAAGAATTGATGCTACACAGAAAAACTCCTTTGTGACTGTAAGTGTGAGCATAGACAGTTGTCATTTTAAGCAGATTTTTTTTATTGAAGTGTAGTTGACACATTAGTTTCAGGTGTAACAACATAGTGATTCAACATTTATATACATTATGAAGTGATCACCACGGTAAATCTAGCTCCTATCTGTCACCATACAAATTTGTTACAATATTATTAACTATATCCCCTGTGGCTTATTTATTTTGTAACAAAAATTTTGTTAACTTTTAATCCTCTTCCCTTGTTTGACTTCTCCCACAACCTCCCTCCCCTCTGGCAACCACCAGATTGTTCTCTGTATCTGTGAGTCTGTTTCTGTTTGGTTTGGTTTGGTTGTTTTGGCTTTTAGATTCCACATTTAAGTGAAATCATATGATACTTGTCTTCCTCTGTCTGACTTATTTTGCTTAGCATAATACCCTTTAGGTCTATCCATGTTGTCCCGAATGGCAAGCTATCATTTTTTTTATAGCTGAGTAATATTCCATTGTGTGTGTATATATATGCCAATATAATATATATTATGTATTATGTACATATGTACACATGTGCCCCTTTATCCATGTAGCTTTCTACTGACATATCGCTACTGTATCTTGGCTATTGCAAATAATGCTGCAATGAACATACAGGTGCATATATCTTTTTGTGTTAGTGTTTTCAGTTACTTTGGATAAATACCTGGAAGTGGACTTGTTGGATCATATGATAGTTCTAGATTTAATTTTTTGAGGAACCTCTATACTGTTTTCCATAGAGTCTGCACCAATCTATCTTCCCACCAATGGTACATGAGGGTTCTCTTCTCCACATCCTTGCCAACACTTGTTATTTCTTGTCTTTTTGATACGAGCCATTCTCACAGGTGTGATGTGATTTCTCATGGTGGTTTTAATTTGCATTTTCCCAGTGATTAGTGATATTGAGCATCTTTTCATGTGTCTGTTGGCCATCCAGATGTCTTCTTTGGAAAAAGGTCTACTTGGCTCCTCTGTCCATTTTGTAATCAGAGTATTTGTATTTTTGATATTGAGTTGTGCGAGCTTTTTAAAATATATTTTGGAAATTAACCCCTTATCAGTTATATCATTTACAAATATCTTCTCTCATTCAGTGGGTTGCCCTTTTGTTTTGTTGATGGTTTCCGCCACTGTGCAAAATCATTTTTTTTTAGGAAGTTTGAGATTTAGTGATTTTTATTGAAACTGAGAAACACGAAATAAACATTAAAATCCTAAAATACTGTGCAAAAACTTTCTAATTTGACATAGGTCCATTTGTTTATTTTTGCTTCTGTTGCCCTTGCCTGAGGCAGATCCAAAAAAATACTCCTAAGACCAATGACAAATTGCTAATGCCAGGGTTCTTTTCTAGGAGTTTTATGGTTTCTGGTCTGACATTTAAGTCTTTAATCCATTTTGAGTTTATTTTTGTGTCTGGTGTAAGATACTGGTCCGTTTTCATTCTTTTGCATGTAGCTGTTCAGTTTTTCCAATACCATTTGTTGAAGAGACAGTCTTCTCCCCCACTGTATGTTCTTGCCTGCATTGCCGAGGAATAATCGAGTATGGAAGTGTGGATTTATTTCTGGGTATTTTCTTCTTCTTGACGAAGTTGTAAATGGGATTGTTTTCTTAATTTCTCTTTCTGATAGTTCACTGTAGCGTATAGAAATACAACAGATTTATGCATATGAATTTTGTATTCTTCCAATTTTCTGTATTCATTTATTTGAATAGTTTTTTTGGTGGAGTCTTTAAGGTTTTCTATATATAGTATGTCAATTGCAGAAAGTGACAGTTTTACTTCTTTTTCAATTTGGATGCTTTTTATTTCTTTCTTTTGTCTGATTGCTGGGGCTAGGATTTCCAATACTATGTTGAATAAAAGTGGTGAGAGTGGGCATCCTTGTCTTCTTCCTGATCTTACAGGAAAAGCTTTCAATTTTTACCATTGAGTATGATGTTAGCTGTGGCCTTTTGTTGAGATATGTAACCTCTATACCCACTTTGTTGAGAGTTTTTATCATAAGTAGATGTTGAATTTTATTAAATGCTTTTTCTGTATCTATGGAGATGATCATATGATTTTTGTTCCTTTTGTCCTTGTTGTTAATGTGGTCTACCATGTTGATTGATTTGTGGATATTGAGCCATTCTTGCATCCCTGGAATAAATCCCACTTACTCATGGTATATGATTGTTTTTGTTGTTGAATTTGGTTTGCTAAAATTTTGTTGAGGATTTTTGCATCTATGTTCATCAAGAATATTGATCTTTAATATTGTTTTTTTTGTGGTGTCTCTATCTGGTTTTTGGCCCCATGGAATGAGTTTCAAAGCATTCCTTCCTCTTCAGTTCTTTGGAATAGTTTGAGAAAGATAGGCGTTAACTTATCTTTAAATGTTTGGTAAAATTCACCTGTGGGGGCGCCTGGGTGGCTCAGTCGTTAAGGTTCTGCCTTCGGCTCAGGTCATGATTCCAGGTCCTGGGATCGAGCCCCGCATCGGGCTCCCTGCTCCGCGGGAAGCCTGCTTCTCCCTCTCCCACTCCCCCTGCTTGTGTTCCCTCTCTCGCTGTGTCTCTCTCTCTGTCAAATAAATAAATAAAATCTTTAAAAAAAAAAATTCACCTGTGAAGCTATCTGATCTTGGACTTTTGTTTGTTGGGAGCTTTTAAATTCCTGATTCAATTTCATTACTAGTAATTGGTCTGTTCAGATTTTGTTCCTTCCTGATTCAGTCTTGGAAAATTGTGTTTCTAGGAATTTATCCATTTCTTCTAGGTTGTCCTCTATGTTGTCATGTCATTGTTCTTTGTAGTCTCTTATGATCCTTTGTACCAATTGTAACTTCTCTTTCATTTCTGATTTTATTTATTTGGGCCTTTTTTTTCTTGATGAATCTGGCTAAAGGTGAATCAGTTTTGTTTATCTTTTCAAAGAAACAGTTCTTAATTTCATTGATTTTTTTTTTTTTTTAGTCTTTATTTCATTGGGATCTTTATTATTTCCTCCCTTCTACTAACTTTGGGCTTTATTCTTCTTTTTCTAGTTCCTTTAGGTTAGATTGTTTGAGATTTTTTTTTGTTTCCTGAGGTCCATCTGTATCACTATAAACTTCCCTCTTAGAACTGCTTTTGCTGTGCCTCATAGATTATGAACTGTTGTATTTCCATGGACTGTTGTATTTCCATTTTTATTTGTCTCAGGTATTTTGTGATTTCCTATTTGATTTTTTTTATCAACCCATTGGGTGTTTAGTAGCATGCTGTTTAGCCTCCACGTGTTTCTGTTTTATTTTTTCCAGTTTTCTTCTTATAATTGATTTCTGGTTTCATATCATTGTGGTTGGAAAAGATGCTTGGTATGATTTTAATCTTCTTCAATTTATTGAGACACGTTTGGTGGCCTAACATATGATGTGTCCTGGAGAATGTTCCATATGTACTTGAAAAGAATGTGTGTTCTGCTGTTTTTGATGGAATGCTCTGTATATCTCTATTAAGCCCATCTGGTCTAATGTGCCTTTTTAGGCCAAGGCCTTATTGATTTTCTTATCATCGATAACTGGGGTGTTAAAGGCCTGCGCTATTATTGTGCTACTGTCAATTTCTCCCTTTATGTTAATATTTGCTTTATGTATTTGGGTGCTCCATGTTGGGTGTATTGATATTTACAAGTAGTATTATTGGATTGGTTCCTTTATCATTGTGTAATTCCCTTGTTTCTTGTTATAGTTTTAGTTGTTTTTTTTTTTTAAGATTTTATTTATTTATTTGAGAGAGAGAATGAGAGAGAGAGAGCACATGAGGGGGGGAGGGTCAGAGGGAGAAGCAGACTCCCTGCTGAGCAGGGAGCCTGATGCAGGACTCAATCCCGGGACTCCAGGATCATGACCTGAGCCGAAGGCAGTCGCTTAACCAGCTGAGCCACCCAGGCGCCCCTTTATTTATTTTTTTTTAAGATTTTATTTATTTATTTGAGAAAGAGAGAATGAGAGAGAGCACATGAGAGGGGGGAGGGTCAGAGGGAGAAGCAGACCCCCTGCCGAGCAGGGAGCCCGATGCGGGACTCCATCCCGGGACTCCAGGATCATGACCCGAGCCGAAGGCAGTCGCTTAACCAACTGAGCCACCCAGGCGCCCGTTATAGTTTTAGTTTTAAAGTCTGTTTTGTCTAATATAACTATTGCTACCCCAGTTTTTTTTCATTTCCATTTGTGTGGAATATCTTTTTCCATCTTTTCACTTTCAGTTTGTGTGTATCTTTGGATCCAAAGTGAGTTTCTTGTAGGCAGCACATAGACATTATCCATTCAGCACCCTATGTCTTTTGGTTGGAGCACTGAGTCCATTTGCACGGAAAATAATATTTTTTTTTAAAGATTTTTATTTATTTATTTGAGAGAGAGAATGAGAGACAGAGAGCACGAGAGGGAAGAGGGTCAGAGGGAGAAGCAGACCCCCTGCTGAGCAGGGAGCCTGATGTGGGACTCGATCCCGGGACTCCAGGATCATGACCTGAGGCGAAGGCAGTCGCTTAACCAACTGAGCCACCCAGGCGCCCTTCGGAAAATAATTATTGATAAATTAAGTACTTACTGCCATTTTGTTGATTTTTTGTTTGTTTTGGTAGTTCTTCTTTGCTTCTTTCTTCTTGTCTTGCTCTCTTCCCTTGTGATCTGGTCACTTTCCTTAGTGTTTTTATTCCTTTCTCTTTATTTTTTGTACGCCTATTGTAAGGTATTTGGTTTGTGGTTACCATGAGGTTCATGTATAACCTCCTATGTTTATGATAGTCTGTTTTAAGTTGATGGTCGCCGAAGTTCAAATGCATTCTCAAAGCACTACATTTTTGCACACTCCTGTTTTATGTTTTTGTTGTCCCATTTTAGATCTCATTATTTTGTGTATCCTTTGACTAATTTTGTAGGTCTATATGATTTTACAGCTTTTGTCTTTTACCCTTCATACTAGCTATATAGGTGGTTGATCCACTGCCTTTATTATATGCTTACTTTTACCAATGAGATTTTTTTCTTTCATAATTATTTCTAGTTATGGCCATTTATTTTCAGTTTAAAGATGTGCCTTTAACATTTGTTAGGCTAGTTTGGTGGTGATGAAGTCCTGTAACGTTTGTTTGTCTGGGACATTCCTTATCCCTTCTTCACATCTGAGTGATGACCTTTCTAGTAGAATATTATTGGTTTTAAGTTTTTTTTTTTTTTTTTTCCTTTCAGCACTTGGAAGATATTATGGTACTCCCTTCTGGCTCATAAATTTTCTGCTGAACAATCAGCTGATAATCTTATGGGGGTTCCCTTGTATGTATCTAGTGTTTTTCTCTTGCTGCTTTGAAGATTCTCAATCTTTAACTGTTGACGCTTTGGTTATAATGTGTCTCGTTGTGAGTCTCTTTGAGTCATCTTATTTGGGACTCTCTGTGGTTCCTGGACTTGTCTGTTGTTTTTGCCAAGTAAAGGATGTTTGCACGCCTCATTTCTTCAAATAAGTTTTGCGTCCCTTTCTCCCTGCTCATTCTGGAACCCTTATAATGCGAACGTTAGCTTGCTTGATGTCGTCCCAGATCTCCTTAAACTATACTCCTTTAAAAAAGTTCTCTTTCTTTTTGCTATTCTGACTGAGTGATATCACTACCTTGTCCTCAGGATCGCTGATCCATTCTTCTGCATCATCTAATTTACTGTTCATTCCCTCTGTGTATTTTTCATGTCAGTTATAGTATTCTTCAGCTCTGATCGGTTCTTTTTTCCATTTTTCCATTTCTCACTGTGTTCATCTCTTCTTCTCTCAAGTTCAGTGAGCATCTTTATGACCATTACTTTGAACTCTTGATTTGGTAGATTGCTTATCTCACATTTCATGTAGCTTTTTTCCCTGAGGTTCTGTCTTGTTCTTTCATTTGGAACATATTCCTCTGTCTCCTCATTTCGCCTAGCTGTCTGTGTTTTTCTCTGTATTGGGTCGATCAATTCCATCTCCCAGTCTTGAAGGAGTGGCTTTATGTAGAAGGTGTCCTGTGGGGCCCAGTAGCCCAGTCCCCCCCCTTTGACATTTGAGCCAGGTGTGTCCCCTGTGCATGCTCATGTACCCTCCTGTTGTGGTTGGCCCATGATTGGTGCAGACTCCCTGGTGTATGGGGTTGTCCCCCAGTGTGGCTGTCTGTGAGGCCTGGACTTGACTGAGCACGGTTGGCTGCCTGGGATGGGGGCTGCCTGGCGGGGGAACATCAGTGCTGGCTGAGGCTGCCCACTGGGGGGGCGGTGCAGGGGGCCATTTGGGAGGGCCTCGGGGCTAGCTGAGGTTGCCTGCTGGGTAGGGTGTGGTGGGAGCCGCCAGGGAGTGGTGCCATCTGGGGCAGGCCAGTTGGGCAGGGCAAGTGGTGCTGGCACAGTAGATGGAGATTGTCGGAACTGGGCCCAGCTAGACAGACGGGGAATGAACAAAACATGGTGCCCACCGGCACTTCTGTCCCTGGTGAACATTCCAACAGGTCCCTCTGGCACATGCCCTAAAATTAGCCAGCGATGCTCCTTCACGTGTAACACAGGTGCTTTTCAAACTGCTGCCTCTGCCCTGGAACTGGGAGTGAGACTGGGGAGATGCCCTTTGAGAGCGGTGTGCCCTCTGGCTCGCCCTCACATAAGCCCTGCTGGTTTTCAAAGCAGACAGGATGGGGGCTCGTCTTCCCTGCGCAGGTTCCCTGGGCTTGGGAGCCTGACGTGGGGCTCGGATCCCTGGTTCCTTAGGGAGGGCCTCTGCAGTTGTGACATCCCTCCTGCTCTAGGCTGCCGTGCCAGGGGCACGTGTCCTGACCAGACCACGTCTCTGCCCTCCCCGCCCGTCTTTGTATCGATCATCTCTTCTACTGGTCTTCACTTTGTTCTCAGAGACAGTTATACTCTATGTAGTTAAGAGTTTTGGTGCGTCTGTAAGAGGAGGTGAGCTCAGGATCTTCCTACTCCACCATCTTGATCCCATGTTGCATATATATATACATATATATTTTATTCAAACAGCTTTGTTGAGATGTAATTTACGTGCCATAAAATCTTCCCATTTAAAGTGTCTAGTGGTTTTTAGTGTATTTGCAGAGTTTGTGGCCTTCAACCTTGTTCTTAATTCCAGGCTCAAAGCAAAGCAATAGCTCGGTTCCCTGGGAGACCAGGCTGTTGGGAAGGGAAAGGGTCAGATTTTTTTTTTAAACTGGTACTTTCATGAGATCACCTTTGCTCTATGTAGAGGTTATATGACAACATTTGTTATGCTTTTTATGGTACCAGAGTACGTATTTCTTTGGGGGGAGGGGAATTTAAGTTAATACCATAGATAGCACATGAAGTCAGCAATGTTTCTTATTAGGTTTCTATTTGAAACTTACTATTCATTAAAATTGTCCTGAAGCGCAGTAAGAGTGTTTGCCTATCGAGTAAAAAAAAAAATCAGTAAATATTTTATAATCCAGTGAAAAGTATACCTGCATGAAAATTATTACAACTGGCCTTACACCTAGACTTACCGTTAACTCACTGTGTAATTTTAAGAAGGGCCCTCAAATATTTCTGTCTGTATCTGTGAGGGGGAGAGTGAAATAACAAAATCCTCTTCCATTTCTTAATTTCTTTTTTTTTTAAAGATTTTATTTGTTTATTTGAGAGAGAGAGATCATCAGGGGGGAGGGGTAGAGGGAGAAGCAGACTCCCCACTGAACAGGGAGCCTGACATGGGACTCGATCCCAGAACCCTGGGATCATGACCTGAGCCGAAGGCAGACACTTAACCGACTGAGCCACCCAGGCACCCCATTTCTTAATTTCTATACGATAATTTGCAAATGGGCCACTCTCTACTTAATGCTATAATTTTGTGACTTTACTATTTTTGAAGGGGAAAAGAAGTCTGCAGTCTGCATGATCCTCACTTGCATATGTGATCTTATCATATCATATGTGACAGTAATACAAGCTGAAAAACACACGTTATCAAATGTTGACTGGAGTGAATGTAACAGTGAGGAATTAAAAAAAAAAAAATCTCAGGACTGTATGACCTTGGACCATTGCCCGATTGCATGGATACGCATCCCGAATTTTCAAATCCCAGTCCCTTGGGGTCAGGAATAAGATCTGTTTCAGTGTTTGGATCTCAGAGTGTGGTTGGTGTTCTATAAATGCTGGTTGAAAGAACGAATGTATTTTGGATAGCAAGAATGCAGAAAAAAAAGAACGTTAGTGTAGGCAGAGCTCATGAAAGGCTGATTGTGACTGTGCGTGTGTCAGAGAGACTTTTAGCATGAAAGCAAATGCTAACCTCTAAGAAAATGTGAAATGTTTGCCCCCTCCGCAGACCTATCTGCAAGTAATAAAAGCCCTAGACAATGTGGGCATCCTAACAAAGGGGAAAAATTGCTGAGTACAATAACAATCAGGCCTTCATTGGTTTAGGACCATGCAGATACATAAATAGACAGACATGTTCATTTTAAGTATCTGGGGCCAATATATATATTAAAAAAAACCCTGTAAATTAATGAAATGAGCCACCGAATGAGAAAAATCAGAGTCCCAGAACAGCACAACATGAAATTACCTTGTTTATACTTTAGTGTGGCCAAAGCATCAGTGTAGCTGCTCTTCCCTATCTTTTCAAAGCCTTTGTTTCTTTTTCTTCTGTTGTACAAAAGCTTGAAGTTACAATTTTCATTCTCTCGAGTCAACCAATGCATTTCTGGCCATTTGTAAGCAAGTGACAGTTGGCCCGATTCATAAAAGTGATTAATTCACCTCTTGGCACCCAGTGTCCCGGCAGGAAATAGGATGGAAGCCTTTATTCTGCCTTGACTCTGGATCTCAGGAACACAACAGTTTGTTTTTCTTGTTTTTTGTTTTTTTTTCATGTACTGTGGGTTTCTCAATGCACACACAAGGCCCTGGAGTAATTTGCCAAAAGACACTCTCCGATGGGGATTTCATTGGCTTCTCTATTGAAGGCCCTTTCTTTTTTTAAAAAAAAAAAACCACAGTATACTAATTCTTGCATGTGGGTGCTTGACTGAGAGGAATGGCCAATTTCCCTCAAACATTTCCATTGCCTGCCCACCAAACCCTGCTGTTGGCTACTGGCATGGTTGGGAATAAGAAACCGAGACAAAGATGGCCCAGGGCACTGGTCCTTGCCTGTGAGTCCTCTTCTTGACGCCTTATTGCGACAGCCCCAAGAGTGTCCCAGGTGAATTCCATACAGAGGATGAGAACAGGCAAACCCCTCATTATTACTGGCTGAGTTTGGTTCAGACCCCAGCAGAGCTGTACCAGAGGGCCTGGTGCCAAGGGAACTCCTTCACCTACACAAGGAAGACAGACTCGAGGTACTTTCTTGATTTGCCCTAGACCAGCGGTTCCAAAACTAGCTTTTCCTCCGAGAAACTTGAATGCCTTTTAAACTCTAAGTTCCCAGGCCCTACTCCCAGAATTAATTAATTACATTTCTGGAGTGGGGCCTAGGAATGTATAAAATATCCTTAAGTGATTGTTCATGCAGCTAATTATTTAGAAACTGTTGTCCCGAGACTTACTCTAGATCCAACCTGGCTTTCAAAAGCGATGGGGCAGGGTGGAGAGAATCTTCTTTCCAAGGAAGGGGAGATACTGAGCCCCACGGTGGATGGAATGAGTCTGCAGAAACAGAGGAGGAGCTCGCAGAGCAAGAGAAGAGCTGGCTTGGCCTTCTGACAAGAGGGGGCTGCCCGGTCCTTCCTGTGCTCCAGCCACATAAAAGGAGAGACAGGAGGGGAGTCAGCGGGAGAGACATGTCTGGGCCTTGTCTCCAGCATGAACAGCCTCTGGCCCTGGTTCACCTTCAAAGACCATCTCTCAAGGGCTCTGACGGTTAACTTTATACAGTGCCACTCTGTACTGAGCACTTGGTTTAGAAAGTCCATGAGCGGTGAGATGGAGGGGTAAGGAGCACCGAATATTCATCCGGTGTTTTCTGACATGTGGTAAGGGCATGTGTCAGGTGATGTCCTAACTTGTATGGGGCCGAGACAACCTGAAAGGGGGGGCCAAGGCGATGCAGGGAAGAAGGGAAGAGGGGTGGAAAGAAACAGGGGGGTTGGGGAGACATGGTCTCTAGGGTTTCCTTTTCCTAGACATTAGTGCCTCTTTCTCATCCCAGTTAGGATGCTAGGAACAATTTTAAACCTCTTTATCCATTAAAACAATGAGCAATTATATAAATCACTTCTTGTTACTAAATGACCTGATTGTGAACTCAACTCTGCCCCTCACTAAACAGAATTCAGGGAAACAACCATACCTGGGACGTATGGCTTCATAATGTTCGAACAGGATGGTGGTTGTGTGCAGGGGTAAGGCAGTTAGCCATTACTTGGCAGAAAAAAATAACTGAACACATTCAGAAAAACACATTCTGGATATTGCTCCTGATGGTTTCTCAGTACATGGCAATTTGAACCAAAGTCACTTATACCTGGATACTCAATGTCTATCCAGAAAAGTACCATTAAATAGACACAATTTTCCTTTTCTATACACAAATGTAACTTAGGACTAAAGATAAAAATCATCTTACTGATGAGAAAATTCCATCTTTGTCTTAAGCTTAGTGATGCAAAACTGATTATTCCTGAGGAGCTCTGAACAGCTCCCCTATTCTCACTGGGGAATTTTTTTCCAGATAGGAATTGTGTAAACCACTTATAGTGACTATTTTCAACTAAAATGAACAATTTAAATGCTTATATTATTTATGGAGCTCACTTTTATGGCTACCTCGGACAAAATATGTGATCTCTCAGAATCCCAGAGTCCTCATCTGCAAAGGGAAAAAAATAGTATCTTTCTGGGGCGCTCGGGTGGCTCAGTCGGTTAAGCGGCTGCCTTCGGCTCAGGTCACGATCTCAGGGTCCTGGGATCAAGCTCCTTATCGGGCTCCCTGCTCAGCGGAGAGCCTGCTTCTCCCTCTCCCTCGGCCTGCCGCTCTGCCTACTTGTGCTCTCGCTCTCTGTCAAATAAATAAAATCTTAAAAAAAAAAAAATAGTATCTTTCTAACTAGAGTCTTGAGAGGATTAGAAGAAGTAATATACATGAAGAACTTGGCACCGTCTCTGGCACCCATTAAACACCAAACACTAAATATATGATGGCTGTCATTAACATTTTATCACCAAAAGGCACAAGGATACCTTCTCTTCTGCTATTTTTTGTACCATCTATTCTATTTTTCATTCTTAACCAGTTTTTTTTTTTTTTGCCAAATAGCAATTCATATAAAAATCCTCTTAAATATATTTTAAAGACCTGCATGCATAAATGATCCACATATATACACATACATACACACACACACACACACACATATAGGACATATTCATGTAATATATATAAGTACATGTGGAGGGGAAAATATATATTCAGGTCAACTGGACTGACTTTGCCCAGATTGTTTTTATTCCCTACTGGTGTGATGATTCCAAATTTGGAAAACCTGAAACAATTGCTTTTTAATTTGTTTTTTCTTCCTTTTCTCCCTCCCCTCTTTCTTTTTGCAAAAGGATTTCACCAGAATGCCATTCAAATGGAAAAAATAAAGGAGAAAGCCAACTACGCTTATGGTAGGTTTATCTAACTTGGATGATTTCCATAAATGTTGACAAAGCATTAGAGCAGGAAAAAATAACTCTGTATCTCTGTAAGATGCTAAATACATCCTCCATCTCACCCCGACTTTTGGTGGTTTCTAATTTTCGCAGACACAAGTAAGAAAAATCAATTAATGAGTATTTTATCTTCCCAACTTTTCATTGAGAAAGTACTGAGATTCCTATTCAACATTTATACAGTTAAATGATCTTGGAAGTAACTGACCTCTACCTTATTCAAGAACTTAACAAATTTCAGATAAAGAAACAGAACACTTTATTATAAAACTTATAAAATAATTAAATATTACACATATATTTTGACTTTTCTCTATAACCCATTGTTTTATTCAAGATTTTTCCTCAGAATTAATATCACTTACAGAAGCAAGTGAGAACACATAAGAATAGGCTATTAATAAATTAATTTTTCCATAAAATAATAAAATGATCATTATATAAAGAAACAAAAAACTTGCAGTTTTTCAGAGGGCAGAGGGGTGGGTGATGGTGATGTGGAGCTGTGTTTCTGATATAAAATGGCCACTACTCTAGGCCAAGCCAAGTGGATTGAGAGACTATTCTAATTATTTCTCTGAGATTCAAGAACACATGATTTTAATTAGAATGGGAACAAAGGATGCTCTAAATTTAACAAACCCCTGTCTAGTTGGTTGTGCTGAGCTGGCAAATCCCTGTTTGAATTGAGACTTTATAAAGCAGTAAAATTGGGTTACATTCATCAAAGGAACTGAGGAATAGAGTAGAATTATATAAATATGCCCTTTTTAACCACATCTCAAAAAATTACAGAAGGACTCAGTCTTGTAAGTTACTCTGGTTTTGGCAAAATAGTGTGGTATTTTCCAACTGAGAACAATTTTAAGCTCATTAGTGCCTATCAACAGCTGGCTTCTGATGACTGAAAATATCTGAAAGATTATAAAATATTCTTATTCATCGAAGGATCTTGGCTTATTATGATATATTAACTTAGCAAGATGGGTTTTTCTATTGCCACTCTTTTTTTCTTGTTAACTAAATCTTAGGGAAAATTTAAACATGACAGTTGGTAGGAAAAAACCACAAGTGGTCTTTAATTTTCCAAGCAGCTCTGACAGTATGTAGGGAGCCTTATAAATGATGGTCTACTCTCCTTCAGAACACTGCTATTTTGCTATTTAGCTCCTCCTGGATTTTTTACCACAAATGAACATTTTACCAATTCTGACTCCCAAGGAGCAGACTAGAGGCTCCCGTGGACTTGTTCAGCTAGCACCAAAAGTTACGAGGTTGATATACCGTGTAGGACATCAACATTTGCCTTTTATGTGAGTTTGTGGGCTTTTTTTGGAGTCTGAGTTTCAATTAAATGCAGATCTCAAATAGTCCATGTTGCCCTGTTTTCAGAATATTCCTCGGAATACTTTTCAAGTTGTGAATTTTAGTCTTGGAGACTCTCCAGAAGCAGAATATACTCTAAACAAAATAATAAAAACAACACACGCACACTAGATAAACATAACATGAAGCTTGCTAGTCCAGCAGCAAGCACAGTTATGAGCACCATTTGGCTTCCTGGGTAACTGCTACTCTGGGCTGTCCACAGTGTCAGGCACACTGGGAGCTCCAAGTAACAGTCAGGCAATGGGTTCCATCCACATTTGATGGCTCCAAGGCTCCGTCTTTGACCCGAAGTCTTCAAGGACCTTTTCGACAGTCTTTGCCATGGAACCCTTGAAGTTCAAAGGGAGAGTCTCTCCCAACATTGACCAGATTCTCACTTTGTCAAAATGAAAACGTGACGTCTGTCAGTGTGATTCATCACTTCTTTCATTGTAACAGTGCAAATCAAAGTTATCTTGTCGTTTCTTTTGGAAGTCCATTTTGTGCTCGCTTCCCATTTTCAAGTGCTTCAGAGTACCATGTGCTTTGGGGAAGTGGATAAGGGAGCCTGTCTGTTCTCGAGAGCCAGCCCCACAGATTCTGCTGCAGTGCATGGCTGGTCTGCAGGGTTTAGCTTTCAATGTGAATCGTCGCTGGTCTCTCCAGAGGCAAGAGGGAACAGCCTGGCCCTCGGGTGTTGAGGAGGGTGTCTAGATCAGCTCTTCCTCGTGCATGACTTGCAGCACTGTTGACCATAAAATTTGTGGTTGCAGACACCATGTTGAGGAACTAGGTGACACCAGCTGAAGAAATCTACACAGGATGGATCTTCTGCAGTGAGAGAAAAAATATTTCACCCTTTAGGAGGAAGCTTAGCCTTTTTCTTAAGGTGAGAGCCTATGGGTCAAAGACCTTGGATGCACCTGCCTTGTGCCTCTGAGTTCTGCTCCTTATACACTAGGACTTTGCTGGGAGGGTTAGGGATGCAGGATTATGACATCAAAAGGGATTAAGATCCTTAGCTAAATGTTAACGGGAGGGGGGGGAAAGTAGATGTTAAAAGAAAATGTCAAATCCAGTCAGAGATTCATGTCTGATCCTCCCAATAGCCTGGGAGCCACCATCTTGCTTCCCTCGCACAGCATGTGAGGAATCCCCTGGGGACCTTGATAAACCACTGCTTCTGATTCAGAGGGTCTGGGGTGAGAGCTAAGGTGCTGTTGCTGCTGCTTGGTCCACGGAACCTTACTTTGGGGAACAGGAGGCCTAAGATATCGGGAGTCAGCACACCTGCATTTGAGGCCCAGCTGCAATACTCTAGGTCGATTTAAATAAATCTCCTAGCCAATTTGCAACTGAGTGAATTTAAGTCAACACCAGTCCTGACTTCTTCTGTTGACAGATGGGATTATGGACTGGGAGCAGAACGTTGTACATCAGGGATTCTCACCCAGAAGGGCCTTACTAGACACAGAAGGCATGTGAAATTGTATGTAAGATTTTCTTTATAAAAACCTCAGTGCACATTTTAGGAGTCAGGGCCTTAGTCATTTTACTGGATTCTCAAGGAATTTTGACTTCAGAAGTAATTTATGGTCTACCCTCTACATGAGTAAGTCTTCTCATTCATGGTTGGAAGTGCTTTCCCCTTCCTCTATGCAAGGCTCAAAAGTCACTTTACCTTCACCTTGCCCAACGCCCCCTACGGCCCACAGGCACCCCACCCACCCCCTTCCAAAATTATCCTTACGTAGCTCTGCTTTGTGCCCTTGGACATGGCATGCCAGGCTCTCAGCTCTCCTATCGATTTGAATCCTGCTTCTGATTCAGAACTGCCTACAGTTCCTTCCCCCTGCCTTGGTTCTTCTGCCTAAAACACAGCCCCCCACCCATCGCATAGTAGCCCCACTGATCCTTTGAACAGATAAGTTAGTTCATATCATGTCTCAGCCCCAAACTCTCCCTTTGGCCCCTCCATCCACCCAGAGTGAAAGGTTTAGTCCTTACAATGGCCGACAAGGCCCTAGGATCTGGTTCCCCCACTTCTGTTTGACCTCATCTTCCTCCGCTCATCCTCTCCCCCACATGGGACACCTGGCAGATGCCCTAACATGCCAGGCATACTGTGGCTTCCCCCAGACATCCAGACCCCTTCTTTTAAGTCTCTGCTTGAAGGTCACTGAGAGTAGGGCCTTCCCAGACTCCCCCATACAAGCGGCGTGCTCTGTGGCCTCCCTACTCCCGACCTTGCTTTATTTTTCTACCTTGGGTCTATCAGCACTCGTCCTATTCTGTGCTGTCTGCTCCTCTCTAGAATGTAAAATCCTTGAGAGCAGAGGTTTTGCCTACTGTTTTCATTACTTTCTTCCCAATGCTTAATGCCTGTCACAAAGTAGCTGCTCAAGAAATATTTGTTGAAAAAATAGTTTCCCTGTAACCCTCATGGCTGAAACAACCAATAGGAAACCTACAACGTCTCAACTTGGGTAGAAAGGTGAACTCAGATCATTCTTTTTTCTTTTCAATAACTCCCGGATATAGAGTCCAGAGAACTTTCTGACAGGTTGGTAAAGGTATGAGAGAGAAAAGAAAAATCAGTAATGATGATCAGCTTTTTGCCCTGAGCATCTAGAAGAAGGCGTACTGATGCAGACCATCATGGGGGCAGGGGTGGGGCCCCGGGAGAAGATACAAGTCAGACGTGAGATGAACACCCGTCTAAACTGTTTGCCTATGTATCTATATTTTCAATTATTTTTAATATATACTTGTACAGTGTCTTCTATCCCAGCCAAGTAGCAGGTAGCCTAATCAATCAGAATGTACGTCTGAATCAGTTTCTATTTAAATTGCAGAGATTAACTGCATCAGGATAAAAACCGATCACTAAAACCATGGTCCTAACTGTACTGCTGTATTGACTCTTACTCCTTTTGAGTTAAGAATGGGATTTCAGGGGCGCCTGGGTGGCTCAGTTGGTTAAGCGACTGCCTTTGGCTCAGGTCATGATCCTGGAGTCCCAGGATCGAGTCCCGCGTCGGGCTCCCTGCTCAGCAGGGAGTCTGCCTCTCTCTCTGATCCTCCCCCCTCTCATGCTCTATCTCATTCTCTCTCTCAAATAAATAAATAAAATCTTTAAAAAAAAAATGGGATTTCAGCTGGCTTCTGCAGCTTCTGCTATGAGCTAACTTTAAGTCAGGAAGCAGAAGGGAGGTGTGTCAATGTGCCATCAAGATGAGCACTGTGTTTGATTATGGTTATTCTCATAGCTGGTGATTTGAGCTTCTGTGGTCAGTCACGTATTTTATGTATGCTATTGAGGATGACCTTGGTGTCCTCTTTCTTTGCCTCACATCCTGCATGCAAACAATTGACAAATACCATACATGAGCTCAATTTTCAGAATATACCAGCACCCAGCCTCTCCCACTACAGCCGCTGCTCTAAGGGAACCTCCTCCCAACCAAGAGTGGACAAATCCTCCTTCAGCTCTGGGCCCCTACGCTCTTCTCTGTGTAACTGCTGGGGATCTTGCCACAAGTCCAATCCCACTGCCCCTCTGCTCCAAGTTCTCCATCAGCATCCACCTCACTCAGAGGTAAATCTTACGTCCTTACGAAGACTGAAAACGCCTCCAGGACCAGCTAATCACCTAACCTCTGTCGACTTTAGACATCTGACTCCAGGTGTCTTGCTGTTCCTTGATCAGATTCACACATTCCCACCTCAGGGCCTTTGCATGTGCTGTTGCCCCTGCCAGGAACACTCTCCTTCTAGATACATACACATAGCTCACCTTCCTTTAGGTCATCTTTAGGTCCCTGTTTAAATATCACATCATCCACATCATCCTTGCCTGACTAGTCTACCTAAACCAGTTTTCCCACCCCCGTCTTCACCCCCCATTCTCATTCTCTATACCCTGCTTCGGTTTTATTTTCTACTTTATTATCTGAGATTGTATATTTATTGATTGGCTTCTTTGTTTGTTTCCAGATATAAAGTGGAAACTTCGCACATTTTGTTCACTCTTCTATCTACAATCAGACACCAGAACAGTTCCTGGTTCACGGTAAGTACTAAATAAATGTGGAAAAATTGAAGCATCTTACTTAACTCTCAATGATCTTTTCAGGTAAGCATTATTTCTCCATTTTATAAATAGTTCAAAAGCTTGCCCATGGCCACAAACCAGTATATGGCAGCGTGTGGACTCAAATCCTTTTGGTGATGTCAGAATACTGCCCATCCCGCCCCCTCTCCATGTGAGGATGTGAGATTCCATGAGGAGTAAACTTACTCATATTGGGTGCTGCTCATCCCCCACTGAATCCCCGTAGGCTGCAACCCAGGCCTCTTCCCGACTATGTCAACAACCAGTCATGATACAGTGATGAGTGATGTCACTGCCCGAGGCCTCCCTCTATTCTGAAGAAGGTTTACACATAAAATACGCACAATGCCAGCTCATAGGATGTTCTCCCAAAGTGGAGATCCAATGAAAACCCAGGTAAAGCATCCCATAGTGATGATGGCATCAAGTGAGGGCCCTAGACTTAGGGTTTCCAGCATGGGTGGGGGTCTGAGGGATGGCACACCCACATGGCTGTCCTCCAGGACAGGACGATGCCAATCTGGGCAGAACTGTCTTCTCTCAACTCTTGGAGGGGAAGACGGTGCCTCAAAAACCTGGCCCATCATGGGAGTCTCAGAACATTCCAAGAGCTCTTCCCTAAAGCACCAAGGGTTTGCTTATTGCCCACTAATGCTTGTAGAAACCCCAGTGTTAGAAAACACACTCCAATTCCACCTGTGGTCACCCTGCCAATGATCTAAGAAGGAAGACTAACCCAGCAGTAATTTGGGCATGCCACTCTCCCTGCATTTGGGATGGAAATGGGAGGAGGCCTTCAACTTGCAAAAACCATAGGCCCCATTTTGGCCAAGAAGAAATACCCAGGCTTGTGTCTTTCATATCTGCCTTCTTACTTTACTCCTTTTCACAAAAGAGACCTTAGTCAAGAGGCATGGAAAGCCCTCCTTCTTCTAATAACCCTTTCTCATACCACCATCTTTCACTGGCCCCCTCCCTGCAACCCATGGAGACTTGACCTCCATTATAACACTGGTAACACTCCACCACTCGTATCTGTTGTTGTATCTTCCTCCTCCTTTGAGACACTGACTCCTTGTAGCTTAAGAACAGGATATTGCCTTGTTCTTTTATCTCTAGAAGAATGCTAGGGATATACAGCAGGTGCTTAGTGACCTGGCTTTGAAGGAAGGACAGAACCTCACGGTACTTTACAATCTTCCACTTAACGCGCATTGAGCATCTATGGTGTGCCAGGCGGGGTGCTGGATGAACAAAATAGTAAGACCAAAGGCCTCCCCTCGATCTTGGATCTAACATATGTCTTGGCTCTCCCCACCTAGCACTCGTACCCAGGAGATACTGCTGAGCAATTTTCATGGTCGGCCCTTGTCCTTAAGCCTGTCTCAAAGTATCTAGGGGGCCTGTACTTCTGATTCTTGGCATGTGTGGGTTTGTCTGGGGCCATCTGACTGAAGGGGGGCGGGGAGGAGAAGTCACCAAGGGGGAAGAAAGGAGGGGACAGTTTGCAAGGACATGACCACTTGCTCAAAAGGTGTATTTCTTCCCCCATAGGCTTTCTGCCAAAAAAGGCTGCAGGTTTGGAGAATTCCAGCATTGCCTTGGAAGTGATGTGGCTCTGAGCAGCAGCTGTATTACTAGTTCTCTTATCTCCTGCAAGCCTAAGATAAGGAAGGAGAGAGGGAAGAGGAGGGAAAACCGATGCCCAGAGCCTGGAGCTACGGCTCGAGGATGCAGATAAACAAGGGCAACAAAGTGGTAGGGACAAGGGAGAGCCAGTGAGTGAAAGTCCTGAATCTGATTCACCACAGATTGGAAAGCACAGGGTAAGAAACGAAACAGTCTTGGAAAAGCGGTGACTGGATGAAAAGAAAATGCAGTAGGTACATGGTGGAACATAATTCTTTAGCACAAGGAAATCTGATTGGGGGGGGGAGGAGACTTTTCCTGGTGTGTTTGTCAGATTACTTTGAAGTAAGTTGGGCTAGTGAAACAGTGTAGTTCACTCAGATAATTCAATTTCCCATTTTCCCATCAGCACATGCTACACTTTGTTAGAATGGCCTGTAACTAAGGAAACACATAAGGTGTGGTCCTGGGACGATGCACATTCACTGACTGACTGCAACTTACCTGCCTCCCTAATTAAAGTGTGAGTTCCAGGACAATTGCCCTTCATGCCTACATTCCCCCTGATGAGTGTAATCTCTGGCACATGGTGGATACTTTTTCATTTTCTTATTTAACTAAAACAGTGTTAAAAAATGGGACTTGCAAAATGACTTCCCCCCTTTCAAAGTAAGAATTAATGGCTAACAAGCCTTATCATAGAATAAAATGTTCCCTGCATAGGTGTGCAAACAAGATCATTTTGAGCAGGAACCACCCCTGATTCGTGCCTTGTACACCTGTGTGGAGCACTGTTCACACACACAGTGGTGTGAATGGCACCCCCTGGAGTTGTTGCAAGGAATAAACTGTACAACCAAACAGGATTTTGAAAAATTCAAAAACAGGTTTTTGAAAAATTCTCTGAAGACTAGTAAAACTGACTGGTGTGTGTGGGGGGCCCTTTACCTCTCTTTTCAGGAGCTGGACAGAAGTTTGTATTACAGGCTCGCAGCACTGGAGGTTTCTGATGGAGCAGACAGCTTGAGGAAGGCCGGCCCTGCTGAACACAGTGGACTGAGCGGGTCTGGACACCCCCTCCGCAGGTCACCGTGCACTGCAGAAGAGGGAAAGAGCTAGGAGTCAGCAACACTCAGCTGGAGGTTGTCCTTTTGGAGGTCAGTGATGTCAAATAGAAGGGATCTCCAGGCTTCATGCCATGACCCGGGTGCCCTGTTGATGAAGTGGGGATTGGCCAGAGCCCAGCATGTGTGCTCACGTCCACAGTCTAATACACAACAGCCATGTGATCTGATTAGAAGGGGGTCTTAGGCAAATGCTATCTATCTCGCCCCAGAGAGAGTGTCTCCAGTTCAGTGACTCATAAAGAAGAGAGCTTCCAGAAATACAGAAGCTGCCATAAGGACGCCGAACAAATCATCACAGTATTTAAAGAATTCCAGATAATCTCTGCAGATGCAATAGTGGGGGGCAGGGGATGCTTCAGAATTAGGACAGCGAAGAAATACTACTTCCGAGACAGCTTTGGAATCCTGCCCTCGGTGCCCGGCCAAATTCTGAGTTGGCACAGTGGGTGTGGTGCTTTCTAGAAGTCAATGATTTCACTGTTCAATCACTATCAACTTTTATAACAAATGAAATATCAGGAACATTTTTTTTGCTTTTATTTATTTTTTTCCTTTTTTTTTTTTTAAAGATTTTATTTATTTATTTGAGAGAGAGAGAGAATGAGAGACAGCATGAGAGGGAGGAGGGTCAGAGGGAGAAGCAGACTCCCTGCCAAGCAGGGAGTCCGATGCGGGACTCGATCCCAGGACTCCAGGATCATGACCTGAGCCGAAGGCAGTCCACCCAGGCGCCCGTTTTTTGCTTTTAAAAATTCACTACATTATTCTTATTTTTCTTATTGCAGATAGGCGAAGTGTTCATTTTGGACAAGCATCTTTATATGGACTGCTTTTGGGAAGAAAAAATATGCAGGGATGGAAAACATACGAGTTTTGGATTTAACGCCAAGAGCTAAAGGTATACAGCTGTAGGACTGTTATCATCTAAACCAGGAATTGGCAAACTTTTTCTGTAAAGGGCAAGATAGTAAATATTTTCAGGTTTGTGGGCCATGTGATGTTTATTGCAACCACTCAAGTCTGCCTTTTTAAGCACGGAAGCAGCCATGGGCGATATGTAGACAAAAGAGCATGGCTGTGTCCTAATAAAACTTTATTTACAAAAAAATAGGCGGGGCTTGGAGGGGGCGCAGATTTGGCCTGCTGGAAATTGTTTGCTGATACCCGATCTAAATAATCTTAAAATGAAGCAATTTCCAAATCTCTTAAAAAAGACAGTGATAAAATTTGAAAAAGAAGTCCATAGTGATGTAAATAGCATGTAACCGATTAAGAGATACACAATCACACTAGTTTCCTTTGCTTTTCTTCATGGTTTAGTTCTCAGATCCTCCCCAATACACACAGGCACACACGCGCATTATATATACATGTGTATGTATGTGTACTTACAAATACATAGGCACACATTAGTGTATACAGACCCACATAAATACATTCTACATTGTGTGTATTTCTGTGTACTGACGGACACAAATCTATAGGCCTACATTTGTGCTTGCACATGCCCCCACCCAGCCCGTGTTTAATGATGGGGTGGGCAGCACTTCTCAAGCCAGGGAGTTCTGACATCTGTTGGTTGGAAAGGACAAGGACCACAACACAGCTTCTCTCTCAGACTTTGCTTCACACACCAACCCAGCCAATCAGAACCAAACCACTGTAACCAAAATTTTACCCCAGTCTTCTGAGAAAAAGGATGCCTCGAACATCTAATGGGTTTAAGAGCTGGCGGGGGGGGGGGGGGGTCCTTGCCTGAATTGACCAACTCGGAGCTCCCTGCTTCCTCTACAAAATAGGGACAAAAATACCCACGAACAAGGCAGTTTCAACAAATGAATTATTACGTCATTCAGCAACATGACATAAAAACCAAAGGAGTCAAGGCTATGAGCAATGTTGCTAGAATACAGAAGACTCGTGGGGATTTTGAGAGCAGAGCAATAGTGAATATTTGGTACCATGTGACCAGCCTGGTCTAAGTGCTTTATATTATCTTAGGTGCTCATGAAAAAAATCAGCTCTTCAAGACATTATCATCTTGATTTTCTAGCTGTGAAAGCCAAAGATCACAAGTCGTTCAGCCTCCGGGACCTGAGCTTCTGGTCTTTCCATTTGGACGAGTCCCCCACAGCAGCCACTGGTGGGCTGCCCCCGTTCTGAGAATCTCATGGAAATCTGCGGGTGCTCACCTGTTGCCATGGTGATGGATACCATCCTGCTGCCACGCCCAAGCCCGTTCGGGCGGGACAAGCCCCTCGCTGGCAGGTTTCTTCCAACTCCAGGTTTGGTTTCTTAATATTGCGGCACCTTCGCTCCGGGAAAGTGATGAGCTTTCCCTGGAAGGGCTTCTCGCTGCATTTCATCTCCCTCTTCCTCACACCCAAACCGCAGGTCATCGAACACTAGGAGCCAAGAAGGGGGGCGTTAGGTGTACAGAGCTCCAAGGTCAAGTCTGCTGAACAGATGCACCATCCATGTGAAATTCTAGGAATGGGATCATTGCAGGTGAACCACAGGTACTCAAGGATCCTAAAGACAAGGCAACCATGTCCCTCATGCTACTGCGAAGAAACCAGAGGGTAGAGAATTCGATTAACTGTCCCAACGTCTCAGAGCTTGTCAGCACCATGAAATGAGGCAAAATGAGGCACTGTCCAGCAGCGAGGCTCTGCCGGGGGTAAGCGGCTAGCTCAAGGTCACACCCCAAGTAAATACTGGAGGTAAACGTGATTCACCTGTGCATTTAGCCATTAGGCTATAACATTTCAAAGAAAATGGGTGGGAAGAGAGGTGGACGCATTGCTATGTGGGTTACTTATCATTTAGACGGAATAAAAGGACACCGATGGCCAGACCCAGGGGGTAGAAGCCCCTCCTCTACCACACCGCACCATCCCCACTATTGACCTGTTCTGCATCCCCGCCTCTGTCTTCCTCCCGGTACTGCGATCTCCTCCAGAGCAGAGACCCCCCATCCCATCAGTTACTGGGGCAGACTTCAGGCTGGGCTCCTTTTCTCACATTTCCTCTGGCTGTGCCTGCACCCGAGTTTCACAAGCCAGAAATCCAGGAGACATCTTCACGGCTCCCGCTCCCCTCCACCCACATATGCCCGAAGGTGACACTGGCCTCCTTAGGAACTCAAGAAGATGCTGCTTCTCTCCACTCCTGGAACACTCCTCTTCCGTCCCAATCACAGCATCTGCCGGTGGGCGCCTTGCCTGTCTGGGGGGCTGCCTGCTGTACGTTGGATTGTTCTAAGTGGTCCCAACACAGGGGCCCTGGTGAAGTTTTCGGTTTCTACCACCCCCTCACCCCACTGTATTGGTTGTGTCACCTTCTTTCCCCTCGCCCTCGTATGGGGCACACCTTCCGTCTGAAACAACCTTCCCCCAACCCCACCCTTGCCCAATTCTTGTCCATCCTGCAGCCTTACACTCCCCGGAAAGTCTCTCCTGACAAAGACTGCCCCTGGTGGCAGGGCTGGGGGACCCTGAGCTCTACCCGTGGCATCACAGACCCCCACTGCAGCACTCGGCACCCCCTACCCGAGCTGCCATGCACACGCACGGGGTGGAGCTGTTCTCACACCCAGGCACGGGCCTGCTCAGCGCGACGGGTGCTTGGTCAGGGTTTGATGAAGAGTCCGGAGGGAAGAACAGATAATAAGTAGGCACCTGGTGTGTGGAACGAGGAGGAGGAGGGGTGAGCCTCTGGGGGCTGGTGGGTGAACTGAGCAGTCAAACACACAAGCCAGCAGTACTAACTCGCAACTCCTACCTCACTCCAGGAAGACACAACCCACTGCAGCCGGGTGTTCCTGGGGCATCGTCCTAGCACACAGCCCTCCTGGGACTCGGGCCTTGGGATGCTGGAGCACAGGGTCTCCGGGACATTCTCTGCCGTGGGGGAGCTTTGGCATAGGACTTCACGCTTCCTCACCCCTCGCCCGCAGCTCTTGGAACACTGGAGATGGAGGGGAAAAAAAGAGTCATGTGCATGCTAGTTTCAAATGATTTTCTTCAGGTGAACACTGAAAACTGAGTCAACAAACTATATTTAAGCTTTAAAACCAAATGCCTTATACTCAGTAGGAGAAATCTTTCCTCTCTCTAGAGGCCGTAAATGCAGGTTAGCATTCACCTTCACCATCTGAATGCCCAGGGGCTGCTGGTTGCCCAGGCCCGAAGACGAGGTTCCCTCTCCACAGCATCCATGATTACTGGGAGAATGGTACAGGGCCTGCTCTTTGGGGTAACGGTGGCTCGCGCTCGGTCTGGGCACTTGGCTAAGGAGGATTATTGTGCATCTGACAGGAAGTGAAAAAGATGCACGCATAAAATAGCAAGAGACCGTGACATTGATAAAAATGGGTGCAGGGTGTCCAATCCGTGTTCCTACACACCTGCTACCTGGGGGGTGGGCTCCATGCTAACTAGAGGGGAAGAAAGAAAGAAGCACTCGGTGAATGTCTGTGAATGAACCTGCTTGATGGGCCACTCCTGCAGTCTTACTTTCTTGCCCTTCCCAAGAACTCTGTGAAACATATGGGGGGCGGGGAGAGAGGAGAATCTCCTCGCTTTCAGATGAGTAGTTAAAAACTTGTCAGGGTCGCTTGGAAGCTGTAGGCTCCAGGTCTGGATCTGCCCTCAAGGGACACGTCCCCTCCCCGGCCTCGGTTTCTGAGAAGAGCCATATGAGAGGTGCCCCTCTTGCCTCGGCTCTTTGTCAACATGCAAACATCTAGGCACAATTCCAAGCCGCCTCCAAGGATCAACATGACTTCTGGCTCTTCACATCCTTAAGGGAGAGGGATGATGGGGACGATATTATCATAATCTGCAAACCACAGCAGCAGAGAACATTTATGTAATGCCTTCCATGTGATGAGGCAGGCATGCTGACTTGTATCCACAACCTTCTACCAACCCTCTGAGATCACTGTTATTGTCCAGTTCTCCAGAAGGGCCATCTGAGACTCGGAGCTTAGAGAACTTGACCAAGATCAAACAAACAGCTGTTACGTAGTGAAGACGGGCAGACAAGTTTGTCTGGCATCAGGCGGGGAGATGTCCCACTAACGCATATCATCATTCATTCACATTCAAAATTTCTAAACCCTTCTTCAATAGAATTCTTATTTTATGTTTTCCTGTTTTTTTAAATTATTTTTTTAAGAACGATGAGACATTTTAAAATTGCTTCCCAGAAGGTTTCAGAGACATGGTCTCTAAGGGAAGAACAGGTTGAGGTAACAAAGTTTGAGGGACTCCTTTCAAATTTGTCAGGAAGATGTTCCCAGAAGGACACATTTGGTCTTAGTAAACAACAATGAAACAAAAAACCAAGGACATAAAATACTCTCTTAAAATATTTCCATGTCAAATTTAGGGCAAACTCTGAACCAAAGCTCCTTTTCATGAGGTCACATTTGGAACTGCTTGGCCCCCCATATCTTTTCCCCATGCCTACCACACACATTTGGCTAAAACAGCCCTTTGAATTTTCCTCTTGTAAAGTGTACCTCCTTACTTGCAGAAAAAGAGACCGGACATAACACCATAGCCTATTTCGATTGACCTTCTGCTATAAATAATTATGTTCCTTCATTTTAAAGCATACCAATGCATGTCAAAGATACTCTTTCCCACTGCTAGCTCCTTATTCCCCTACCAGAGTTGTAACATTAAAAAATCTCATGTCCTATAATTAAAAAAAAAGCTTTGATCTGAACTCTATTGGGGATGGGGCAGTACACTGCGATCCTTAATCAGAAATCAGTGCTCCAGGATAATGTTCCCTAAAGGAAAGCATGGCAGAAATGTGATCGCGGACTTCTCCCTGGCTTCACAGTTAGAACCCCTGCCTCTTTTTGATGATTCCATAAAGCTGGCTTGACCTCCGTGGTTTAGCAGAGGCTGGGTTACCACGGAGCAGATTTCTCACCGTCAGCATGTCTTGGACCAGATAAATCTTTGTTTCAGGGAGCCATCCCCGACACTGTAGGATGTTTATCTCTACCAAATAGATACCCATAGCATCATTCCTCCATGCTGGGACAGTGAAAAATGCTTCCAGACACCACCTGAGAGGACCTCTGACAAACCCAGCCCCCACTGAGCACCTCAGGGCTGTGAATGGTGGGTAGGTCTGTGCCTCTTCTGACTTTATAACTTTCTACCTTTCACTGGGAGTTTGTGATGATAGGAAACTTTATACCCGACTCCCCTCTGGATCCCTCCAACACCACGGCTCTTTCCCCTGAAGCAAGAGTTGAATATCCTTCCTACGCCACTTTTTGTATTTGTGTTTTCTATTTGCTTTAGAGAATTCAGTAGCCCTTTCGTCTGCCAATCCACTGACACGCAAATCCTTCCTAGCTGTGCTCATGAATCTAGCCTCAATGGCCCCCATACTCTACTTTCTAGACTTCAAAGGAAGACTCTGAGCTGTGATGCAGGGGCTTCCAATCTGCAGGTTGCATAAAAATCACAAAAAAATACAAATTAAAATGCCTTGTCACATTAACTCAGTGTGATTCCCGGGAAAGCATAAATAGCTGAGTGCCTCATGGAGAGCAAGGACACCACCCCTGTTTTTGCCACCATCTTTGTCCCAGAAGGAACAAGGCTCACGACTCCAAGTCTTGCCCAGTTACCTGAGACCAGGGTCCAAGGCTCCATTCCGGTGGGCAGGCATGGCTGTTGCAGGCTTGCACCTGTGTGGGCGTGCTCACTGGGCAGAGAGAATGCAACACGGCTTCCTCCTTCTGGAAGGGCTTCTTCTGGACACACTGGATCTTCCTGCTCTGCTGGCCCCCCGCACACGACCGGCTGCACACACTCCATTCGCCTGGCTTCCAGCTTGCAGTGAAAAACCAGAATTACTTCCAATGAGGCTGAGGCTTTGCATCATCCCTTCCAAAGCAGTTATTGTATAAGCTTTAACCACCTGATGAAAGCCTTGGATTGATTTTAGAACCAATAACGACGACTCCTAGCAACTATTTTTCTATGGGTTTCAAAGCCTATGCAAATGGGGTCCAGTGAGAGGGAGTCACATTTAATCAGCACACAGTTCTGGGCAAAAACATACTCCTGCTCTCTGCAAGGGAAGAAACATGTGCCATTTGGAAACCTGAGCGATTCATTCATTCGGCCAAATCTACTGGGATCTTCACTTTGTGCCATGGACTCTCCCAGGCATCGGGGTTGAAAAATGCACGAGGCAATGTTCTTTCCATTACGGAGCCTACAACACAGTGATGAGGTGGATATGTGAACAAATAAGGACAATACTATGGGATGATGGCTATAATAGACGTTAATACAAAGTACGGTAATGAGACTGAGGGGAGAATGATCAATGGGAGGGGAGGGGGGTGCACATGCATCATACATGCCTGCAGGAGGGAAGGGCCCCTTCAGCAGTGGTCTTACAGAAACTATTTCTAAGGAGGCAGTTCCCCCAACTATTTGGTTATTCTTCAACTTCATGGATGAGTTAAGAGACACAACCTTGCGTTCTTTATGGAGAAATTGCCAAACCACATTTTTCACGGTGTTCTGAGACTTGGTGTGCATGTGAATGAACCTACTAATCCTTTCCAATGACTGCATTTGACCAATTGATAATCTAGGATTGGAAGGCCTGGCATAAAGATCCCCCAGAGATGACCTTACACATTTCAGTCATAGGAGTGATGTCTAAGACTAGTTTACCAGTAGTCTAAATCTCATTTCAAGAAATAAAACCTGAGACCAAATACATTTTTTTACATTTGCATTTCTGCCACCTTTACCAGTCCTGTGATTTTTTCCCCTGGTTTACCCCTCCAGCCCGACGTGTGAAGTTAAAAACCTTTCCTTTCATCCAGAGAGTGTGGCACATGAGTTCTAGATGATGTTGTTCTAAAACACTGCATAATTCATATTCTTTTAAAGAAAGAGAATACAAAATAGAATAATTCCTTATTTGTGTAATTATTTGTGTCTTGTAAGATGTCAAGGAAACATATTTATGAGATTATTAATTTCTCCATTTTCCTATAAAGATGGCATTTTTGTCTAACCAATTCAACTTTTTCCTTCATTCGACAAATATGATGAATCTGTTAAAGTACAGAAAGAGCACATCAAGTAGACCTTTTGCATGCCAGGCATGGTTCTGCATCCTTGGGCCCCAGGCTCACTCCCCATTTGTCCTCAGTCCCTAGCAACCCCACCTCAGAGCCCACCTCCTACACTGTCCATTTCCACCCCCCTGCTTTTTTGTACATGCCCTCTTCATAGCACGTATCTCACCGCCTCTCAATTACTTCCTTACACACCCCTCTTTTCCCCTTGATTGTGAGTTCACTGGTGGCACGAAGTACAAGTTCTCTGGATCCACACTGTCAGCCCAAGGCTGGCATCTAGTACGTGCATATGACATGCTTGTTGCATGGGAAGATAACAGAGCTAGATGGGATGGATTCCTTTGTCCTTCTAAGTCGAATAACCTAAGACCTTATTTCCAGTATATGTCCCTGAAGGTCCCATTATTCCAACAGGAAAATACAAAGATATAAATGATAAGGTGGAGAAGAAAGGAAGGGAGGGAGGGAGCAACGGACCCTGCAGTCACTGTGAGGGCTGTTCTGTTTTTAAATAGCCAGTAACTGGTTACTGCACAGTATTATTTCCACACAGGGTCATCACAGAAGTTCTAGCAGTGAGGCACAAGCTGGGCTCTCTCCCTTTCCTTGGATGGACATATGAAGGGGGTCTGTGTCTTTGCTTGGCAGAAACAGCCAACAATGGGAAGGAGGCTTAAAATCACAAAACATCAGCTTGCCATTCAAGCAGACTCACAATTACACACACACACACACACACACACACACACCCATCTAAAGAAGACACTACTCCACAAGCGTCAATAACACTGTCTGGTAATCATATCTTAGAGCCACCGGATATCTTTTAGAATCAGATATTTCTTAGCAAAATGGGAAAATCCATGGAAGCCCACCAAATTTCTTCTTACTCTTTGTGTTCAGGAAACAGCTGGTTCCAGATTCTTGGAGAAAAACGAGGTGGACAACAGGGCATATGGGATTGGTGAACAGCTGAAGCCTCAGACAATGAGAACAACTGCACTATTACAAGGAAAAAATGCATGTATGTGTCTAAAAAGATTGTGCAATATAATTGCATCACCACAAAGCAAACACTACTTATTAAGATGATCTGAATCATTAGGGAACACAACACTGCTTTAGAAGGAACTCTGCCGATTCTCTATAAATACATCTGGCAGAAGATAAATCACACAAAAGACTCCATTCGGCTGGGAAGATTATTTAAAATTAGCATTCAAACAATAGTGTGGCTAAAATCCATCCCCAAAACACACCCACCGAGCTCCCCATAGAGTGCCATCATCAGAAGCGGATTACCACTTGGCCTCTACCTCTTTCTTTTCATTTTGTGTCTTGCTACTGTGTAATTTGCATTTGGGGTTTCATGGTCTGCCTAGTATTATGATTTTTAAATTCTTGGATGACTATATGAGAGTTAAGCACACAACTACATGTAAATCTAACTAATATGGGATTTTGTACTATTTAAATATCTGTTTGATTTAGTTCAGAGGAGGCTCTATGTAAAGATTAAAAAAAAAAAAAAAAGATACCTTAAAACCCCAAGGTTAGGTTTGCAATGCTGGAGTCAAATGACTGTCTAAAGCAAATCTGTGTTTTTCCAGTTATATATTTTAACCTCAATTGTCTTCTTTTCTCTCTTACTTTTTTTGGGCATTCGCTCTCTCTCTGGGTCACTTGTGAGCAGAAGCACCAACAGTGGGTTTTAGTTTCTCATATCAACAAGAAGAGCATGCAAGTACACACGTTACCAGAAAGACATTTCCAGATGACTTACTAAGCAGGGCAGGGGAAAGCATTGCATATTTTGGGTGCAGTTGCTGGCTTGGTTCTTGCATTGCAGAACGAAGAGCTGACTTGAGTGTTTTGATCTCGTAAGCAAATGGCCTTTACACTTATGTAACCTAATAAGACATCAAAAGTTACAAAGTGAAAATTACAGATAACCAATTCAATTTCAGTTCCAAGTGCAGCTTGACTTACCAGGGTTCTGATGTTTTACTTAAGATACAGAATCTAAATACGGTGTTGAGAACACCTCCCATCTGCAACTAATTTGAATCCCATTTCCCCCCGAGATAATAGTTTTCATATTTTAATAATTTGAATGTGTAGCTTCTTAGTTTTCAAGACCACTAGGGATTCTTGAACCATGAAGTGATAAACACAACCTTTTGAAAACAGGGTGGCTTTACAGGGGAACATCCCACAAACTTGAACTCACATTGCATCCATCTATTGGAAAATGTTCTTCAAAGAAAAACCTTTGGTAAATTATGTGTGGAAACGCTAATATCCTACTTTTCCATGAAGCATCTTCTACTTCCATAAGAAATAGATATAAACAAAAAGCTGAATTCTCTGAATAGCGATTCATATCTGTCAGCTAGGACTCGGGGCTTTTGGTTTTTTGCTTTAGTGACACTTAATGCCTGGCTTGCAATGTTCGTCTCCGGACTTCTCATCAGAAGCACGTATTTTTTATGTGTGTGAATAATTTTGTCTGTCAGCTCTCCAAATAGGAATGCTGCCGCCTCTTTGAATTCTGTTTGTTTATATTTACATGGTACTTTTCCTTAAAATGGAATCTGAGAAACAATGAAAAGTTACTCCTGTGATAATGATTAGGTGAAGGAGGTGTGCCTGGAGGAGGCACTTACCAAACACTGGGATTCCCTAGAGTTAATTGTTTACTTCCATTTATTCATTTCGACTCTCCTTCTCATATGCCTTGGACACACTATGGTCTGGAAGTCACATGAAGGGATCGCTAAATCAAGGCAAGGGGAGGATCCCACAATGCACTTCTCCAGCATCCTCCCTTTGGTTGGACTCATTCGCCATAAATGGAAAATGGATTGAATCTCTTCCCTTCCCAAAGAACAGTGCTCTCCCTGGAATACCAGGAAGTTATTGCAAATGATCTCAAAAAGCATTTGATACATGAAAAACTGCTTGTAATTTAAGTGAAAAGGAGCATATTGTAAACATGTATCAATAGCATGGTTTCTGTGCCGTAAAAAAATAATATAAAATGATCTGTGTGGGTGTGTCTGAGAACATGTAACACACGTGTCTTTATATTTGCATAAGAAAGTGATAGAATGACACAGACAAAAATATTAACATTGGCATGTGCTGATTAAAGGATTAGGGAAAATTATTTTTCTTCTGCATAGTCTATTGCCTTTAAAATGTGTATTACGAAAAATGTATTACTTTTTTGGTAATTTTACGTTTTCTTTAAGTATAATTAATATACAGTGTTGTATTAGTTTCGGGTGTACAACATAATAACTCAACAATGCTATGCGTTCCTAAGGGCTCAGCATGATCCATGTGCTCTGAATCCCCTTTATTTGTTTCTATAAAAATGTATTACTTTTCAAGTATTTAATATTTTTTTCAAGTATTTAATATATTTAACAAAGAAGTATTTCCTTGTGTTTTGTTAATTAGCATGAACACCTGAAGAAGTCTTATAGACTGAAGAATTTCTCCGTTTTCTATATTTCTGCTCTCTGTGTCTGGTTCAAGATGCCCCACTGTGCTTAGGGGGGATGGACACATTTGGGAAACCCACTGTCACCACATGCTCTGATAATGAGAAAACGTGTGGCTAACCTCCATGCTTCAGTTTTATGGATCCATTTATAGATTTTCATTCTTCTTCTCACAGGGGCAAGGGTAACAAAGACTGACTTACACACAAATATATGATATTTTTGGATCTAAATAAAATGCTTGCCTTCTACTCACTGAGAGGACAGCTATTGTTTTCCCTCCCTTAGGAGGGTGAATTCCCAGATTCACCACACTTCCCTCCTGAGAGAGACTTTGCTGGCCTCACCCCTGGGGGACGGGATGACATAATACCTGCGTTTCAGACAGACGTCTTACGTTTGCCTTGCGCGTGTTCTCTCTGGGTTAGACCCTCCCTCGCACAAGCCTCAGTGGGAGGTTCTTACCAACAGAAAAGTCAGGATAGGGAGAAACTAAACTGTAAGCTGAAAAGAAAAATATAAATAAACAGGTATTTTGTCGGGACGCCTGGGTGGCTCAGTTGTTTAAGCATCTGCCTTCAGCTCGGGTCATGATCCAGGAGTCCTGGGATCGAATCCCACATCGGGCTCCCTGCTCGGCAGGGAGTCTGCTTCTCCCTCTGACTCTCCCCCCTCTCATGCTCTCTATCATTATCTCTCTCAATAAATAAATAAAAATCTTAAAAAAAAAAAAACAGGTATTTGTCTATTTTGCCCCATAAATTCAGATAGGTAACCTTTGAGTCCTGGTTATGAATGACTTGAATTTTCTGAGACTTGGTTCCTTTCCACATAGGAAAATCCTTAAAGAGGACAATAATATTTGCTTTTTACAGGGATGGTTCCCATAAAAGACAGTTCTTTTGTTGCTTATTTAAATCATACAATGTAAAGAGGTCTGAGATTGAAGAACCTGTTTTGAGAAGAGACTTGTAAGGTAGAACTGGAAAATCGACTACCTGCACCACAAGAGAGAGAGCATGGAGACTGCACTGTGGTCCAGGCATGGCTGTGCCTTTTTGAGGCTGGCTGAGTTCCATTCGTGACCTTGGGAAGTGCATACTTCCAAGCTATCCCCGGATTTTTGCCTTGCATCAGGACCTGGACAGCACAGATAGAAACCAGAGATGAAGAGACAGGTCAGACCCTGGAATTCCAGAAATCTCACCGAACATTTTAAAGATATTTGTATGACATTTTGACCTTAAACTTGGCTCACGCCATTGTTCGCAAGTGTGTTTTATGTTGATTTCAAGTTTTCCCTTGATACTTTAAAATGTGTATTTCCATATCATCAAAGCTGTGATTTAGATGGATGCTAAATAGGGAAACATGACGACTTTTGCTATAAGCCCACTACCCTCAACTCTATGTATATCCATTAATAAAGCGAAAAAAAAATTTTTTTTTTACAATATATTGAAGGCAGTAAGGTTATATTATGAGGTCTCGACTTTCCCATTACACTTGAAAGCCTAGCATGGGCCTAACAGAGTGGTGTCTCACAGATAATGGTTGAAACTGAATCTACATATATATTTTTTTTCTTCATTTTTAATTTTTTAAATTTATTTTATGTTAGTCACCATACATCAGTTTTTGATGTAGTGTTCCATGATTCATTGTTTGCGTATAACACCCAGTGCTCCATGCAGTACGTGTCCTCCTTAATACCCATCACCAGGCTAACCCATCCCCCCTCCCCCTAAAACCCTCAGTTTGTTTCTCAGAGTCCATAGTCTCTCATGGTTCATCTCCCCCTCCAATTTCCCCCGCTTCATTTTCCCCTTCCTACTATCTTCTTTTTTTAACATATATTATTTATTTCAGAGGTACAGGTCTTTGATTCAACAGTCTTACCCAATTCACAGCGCTCACCATAGCACATGCCCTCCCCAATGTCTATCACCCAGCCACCCGAACCCTCCCACCCCCCACCACTCCAGCAACCCTCAGTTTGTTTTCTGAGGTTAAGAATATATATTTTTAAGATTTATCCTGGGCCACAATTTACAATCCTTCTCCTGGGTGCCAGTAGAAGCTGGGCACGAGGGAGGAACTCCAAAAACCATAGAATACCCCGCTCAGAGTTACCTATCATCAATTTTAGAATCCAAGGAATTCCAGTAGGATTTCCAAAGAGAATGTATCTGTCAATTTTGTACCAGGATGAACAGATATGACAAAAAGAAACAGGACCAGAAGTAGGGGTTGCTAATGTATATACTGGAATGGATTTAATCTCCAAAGGACTTAGGATACATGAAAAGATGCTCAACATCACTGATCATCAAGGAAATACAAATCAAATTACAGTGAAATACCACCTCACACCAGTCAGAATGGCTAAAATCAACAACACAAGAAACAACAGGTGTTGGCGAGGATGGGGAGAGAGGGGAAGGAACACTTTTGCACTGTTGGCGGGAATGCAAACTGGTGCAGCCACTGTGGAGAACAGTATGGAGGTTCCTCCAAAAGTTAAAAATAGAGCTACCCTATGATCCAACAGTTGTACTATTATTTACCCCACGAATACAAAAATACTAATTCAAAGGGATACATGCACCCTGATGTTTATAGCAGCATTATCTACAAGAGCCAAATTATGGAAACAGCCCAAGTGTCCATCAATAGATGAATGGATAAAGAAGATGTGGTATGTATATACAATGGAGTATTACTCAGCCATAAAAAAAAATGAAATCTTGCCATGCAATGACATGGATGGAGCTAGAAAACCTTATGCTAAGTGAAATGAGTCAGTCAGAGAAAGACAAATACCATACGATCTCACTCTTATGTGGAATTTAAGAAAAAATGAGCATAGGGGGGAAAGTGAGAGAGAGGGGCAAGCCAAGAAACAGAGTCTTAACTCTAAAGAACAAACTGAGGGTTACCAGAGGGGAGGTGGTGGGGGTGGGTCAAACAGGTGATAGGGATTAAGGGGTGTACTTGTCCTGATGAGCAAGGGGTGACGCATGGAAGCACTGAATCCCTATATTGTATACCTGAAACTAATTATTACACTGTATGTGAACTAACTGGAATTTGAATAAAAATTAAAAAAAAAAAAAAAAGAGGACAAGGACTCAGGATAAATCTGACCCTATAAGGTCTGGCCACTAACATAAGACCAATCATGTACTGGCACGTCCCACATGTCAGGCCCTCTGCTGGGTATTTTCTAGGCATTATCTCAAAACATTCCTATAACAACTCTTCAACGTAGCTGCTCATTTTTTCATTGGGAAAAAACTGACAAGAAAGAACTTGTACAGGATCACACAGGTGACTCTTGAACAAGCTTAAAATAGAACGTAGGACCGCCAACCAAATGTGCCTAAATATTGCAATCTATCACCTTGTCTTTGGGGCAAACATTATTTGCCTCCCTTCCTGATGCTCTCTTTTCTTAAGTATTGCTTTTCCTTTTTTCCTCTTCTTTTAATCTCAAACATGAGTATAAATAGCTGTTTCTCTCCCGCCCCATGAGTCTTGTGGAAAATTCTTTACCACTACGACTGGGCATTCATGCCCCAAAAGCAAAGCAGATTTCCAGTTAAAAATAGGAAGCCCTGGCTCTTTCTCTGTCTGGTGGGACCCACTCCAATTAGGGCTGCGTGGGTGGTAGCTATTCAAGGACCTTCATTACACCAACCACTGCTCAGGATACTACAAAATGGTTTCCACTTGCTGTTAGTTTCAGTGTCTCCAGGAATATTATGGCTTACTCCGAAGATTCCATGGTGTGAACATCGTTTGTTGTACAACAAAATGAATACTTGGTGCCTCCCAGAAACAACCAACATCCTGACAGATGGGTCTTTGTTCCTTTCACCCCCATCCAAAACAAAACACAATAGGTAATAGTACCATTAAAATGGACACATGCCAAATTTTCCTTAGTCACCAACAAAAACCTCAAAATCAAGGTCCTAGAGGTCTTACTTTTGAAGACCTTTCTAGTCTTTTTCTTCTTTTTACAGCTATGTCATACAACTGTTCTTGATATTAAGTACACAATTGAGAGTTTTATTCACAATCACACCAGAATTTTGAGAGAGGTTTTACATTCTGAAAAGAATCTTGATGCTCATTGCTATTTCAACTCAATTTCCCCTTCAATTAAAGTAGTATCTCGTATGTAACACTTTGGGTTTCTATTTTCTTTGTGCCATATCCCTTTTAGCGGAATCTCTTTGTACAGAGACCTCACAGGGAGAGAGTAATGCAGTGCACCTGCCCACGTGTGCAGTAAAACGTAGGTGAAGCACATGGCATTGTAGTGAGCAATAACGCTCAGGAGGCAGGATGATTTTATAACACATGATGTATCACACACGCGTGTAAGGGACACAAGTTCAAGTGTTAAGCATGATAGAGAAAGAAATCCACTCACTTATCTCCACTTCCTAAGACCACCCCATTCTCTCCCATTCAAACTAGATCCTGATGTCGACTACCACAGGGCAAATGGGTCCCCAGTGGAAATGCATAAAAAATTAAAAATACTGGGCACCTGGGTGGCTCAGTTGGTTAAGCGACTGCCTTCGGCTCAGGTCATGATCCTGGAGTCCCGGGATCGAGTCCCACGTCGGGCTCCCTGCTCAGCGGGGAGTCTGCCTCTCTCTCTGACCCTCCCCCCTCTCATGCTCTATCTCATTCTCTCTCTCAAATAAATAAAATCTTTAAAAAAAAATTAAAAATACTACTTCTTGCCTTTTGAGTTTGGAAGACTTCCATTCTGGTGATTTGAGAGGGACTTAACACACTTTCAATGGGCATTGAAAATATGTTCTTTCACCTTTTAGAGAGACTCTAGAACCTAAGCCGTATGTGGCCTGTGGTTTCTCTGTAAAACATTTTAAAATGTTGCTGTGAACAGCAGGAGGTGTTTAGGAAAAAAAAAAATCAAGCACATCAAAGTGTCATTACTATTAAACAAAACCAATCAAGATGTCAAGTGTCCCTCAGGCTCCAGTAAAGCTAGCCATAGAGAATTATCAATGCTACCAATAAGAAGAGAATTTACACAATCTCCCCCGTGAAACCTCTTTCTGCATCTGTACTCAGACGCTCCAGCTCTCCTACTCTTCCCCACAACGCCTGACCCTAGCTCCTGTTCGGTCCAGGTTCTCCACTACGCTCCAGATTCCATCTGCCCTCATCCACCTAAGGACACCACTACCAGAACTGCCCCTTTATCTTGAGCTTTACTGAAATGTCCCTATTAGATCTTTCCCATCAGCATCCAAGCACGCTATTATCTATCTCCTCTGAAAAAAATCTCCACACATGTGGGATATATCTCCACATATCCCTCCAGCTCATATCCCAATTCACCGATTCCCTTTAGAGCAAAAATCCCTCAAAGAGTTGTCTTTACTCTCTGTCTCCATATCTTTTCTCATTCACCCATGATCCTTCTGGATCAGGCGTCCCTCCCCAACACATCACCGAAACCGCTCTTTCAAGGGCACCCTGCCATATCCAAGAGTTGATGGGCCTCGTCTTACTGGATACAATCAATCCCTTCCTCCTTGCTTTGCCACCCGAAGCGGATTCTCTCAGTTCTTTTCCTGCCCCACAAAATTTCATTCCTAATTTCTTTGGCTGAATCCTCCTCATCTCCTAACTATTCATTATCAAAGGGACCTCCAACACCTTGACCTCTCGTTTATTTATACACACTCCTTCACGTGACTTCATCCAGTGCTCTGATCTTAAGTACAATCCACATGCTGACCACTCCCAAATTCATCACTCCACACCATATTTTCCAAGAGAACATTCTACAATGATGATCGTGTACTCTAATCCCATGGTGCTCCATGCAGTAACCACAAGCCACATGCAGCTACTGAGCACAGCATATTACTGTGACTACATAAGCCTTTACATTTAATGTAAATCTAAACTTAAATAACCATGTGTGGATAGTGGTTGCCTTATAGGGCAGCAGAGCTGGAGATGAAACCCATCTTCTGAGGTCCATATTCACACATTCACCTGCCTATGGAGCATCTCTACTTGAAGTTTTAAAAGGCATATCAACATACAACACTGAACTCACGATTCTCCTCCCTGTATCATGTTCTTCTCGATCCCATGTAATGGCAACCGATCCTTCCAATCGTTCAGGCTAAGATAAAAAGTTGGAAGCACCCCATCTCCTTTTTCTCACACCCTGCAACTAACCAACCAGGAAATGGTGTTCTCTTCATGTCCAGGGTACCTCCAATCTGACCGTGTCTCACTTTGTCTCTCTCCACTGTTGTTTCCCTGGTCTAAGCTACACTCGTCACCTCTTCTGATTTCCATGCTCACGGCGCTCTAGGGATGAGGAGAAGCCATATTCTCCAGTAGAGGAAATAAGGCCGCACCATTTAGTATTATAATAATCATTTGCTGACAGTTACCAAAGGGATGAAAATCCCCTAGAACCTGCAAAGGAAAATCAAATGCTGCTGTGAAATTTGGGGCGGGCGAGGGGGAGGAGAGGACAGATCACATGACTCCCTAAAGAAGCTTTGTATCTGTCATTTAATGAATAAAGTATCTTGGCGATAATTTCTGCCAAAAAGCCACAAAACAACCAAGAGAATTTAAGGTTTCTTTGAGGATTTCTATTCCCCTCAAAGGGGCAAACTTGTATATTGAGTTTCCCACCTCCCTTCCCTCACAGTTTAAACAAAAATATGTAAGGATCCTCTGAAGGGTAAAATTTTTTTTTAATTAAAAAAAATTTTTATTTAAATTCCAGTTAGCATACAGTGTAATATTAGTTTCAGGTGTACAATACAGTGATTTAGCACTTCCATACATCACCCGGTGCTCAACATGACAAGTACCCCCTTTCATCCCCATCACGTATTTCACCCATCCTCCACTAACCACCCATCCTCCACTAACCACCCATCTCTCTTCTGGTAACTACAGTTCGTTCTCTACAGTTAAGACTCTGTTTCTTAGTTTGCCCCTCTCTCTTTTTTACCCTGTTTGCTCAATTGTTTTGTTTCTTAAATTCTACATATAAGTGAGATCATATGGTATTTGCCTTTTTCTAATGGACTTATTTCACATAGCATAAGATTTTCTAGCTCCATCCATGTCATTGCAAATGGCAAGATTTCATTCTTTTTTATGGCTGAGTAATATTTCATTGTATGTATATACCACCTCTTCTTTATCCATTCGTCAATCGATAGACACTTAGGTTGTTTCCATAATTTGGCTACTGTAGATAATGCTGCTATAAATACCAGGGGGGTGTGTATCCCTTTGAATTAATATTTTTGTATTCTTTATGGTAAACAGTAGTTCTACTTTTAACTTTTTGAGGAACCTCCATACTGTTTTCCACAGTGGCTGCACCAGCTTGCATACCCACCAACAGTGCAAGAGGGTTCCCCTTTCTCCGCATCCTTGCCAACACCTGCTGTCTCTTGTGTTGTTGATTTTAGCCATTCTGACTGGTGTGAGGTGGCATCTCACTGTAGTTTTGATTTGTATTTCCCCGATGATCAGTGAGGTTGAGCATCTTTTCATGTGTCTACTGGCTATCTGTATGTTTTCTTTGGAGAAATGTCTGTTCATGTTTTCTGTCCATTTTAAGTTGGATTATTTGGTTTTAGGGGGTTGAGTTTTAGGACTTTTTAAGTATATTTTAGATACTAACCCTTTTTCAGATATGTCATTTGCAAATATCTCCAATTCAGTAGGCTGCCTCTTAGTTTTGTTGATAGTTTCCTTCACTGTGCAGAAGTTTTTATTTTGATGTAGTCCCAAAAGTTTATTTCTGCTTTTGTTCCCCTTGGCTCAGGAGACATATCTAAAAAGATGTTGCTATGGCCAATGTCAAAGAAGTTACTGCCTGTGTTCTCTTCTAGGATATTTATGGCTTCAGGTCTCACATGTAGGTCTTCAGTCCATTTTGAATTTATTTTTGCATCTGGTGTAAGAAAGCGGTCCAGTTTTATTCTTTTGCATGTTGCTGTCCAGTTTTCCCAGCACCATTTGCTGAAGAGACTATCTTTGCAGCATTGGATGTTCTTTCCTGCTTTATTGAAGATTAACAGACCATAGAGTCGTGGCTTCATTTCTGAGTTTTCTATTCTGTTCCATTGATCTATGTGTCTATTTTTGTGCCAGTACCATACAGTTTTGTTTGTTATAGTTTTATAATATAACTTGAAGTCCAGAACTGTGATGCCTCCAGCTTTGTTTTTTTCAAGATTGCTTTGGCTATTCAGGGTCTTTCCATACAAATTTATATGTTCCATACACATTTTAGGATCATTTATTCTAGCTCTGTGAAAAATGCTGTTGGTATTTTAACAGGGCTTGCATTAAATGTGTGGATTGTTTTGGGTGGTATAGACATTTAAACAATATTTGTTATTCCAATCCATGAGCATGGCATGTCTACTTCTTTCTGTCATCTTCAATTTCTTTCATCAGTGTTTTATAGTTTTCAGGGTACAGGTCTTTTACCTCTTTGGTTAGACTTAATCCTTAATCTTACTATGTTTGGTGCAATTATAAATGGAAATGATTCCTTAGTTTCTCTTTCTACTGCTTCATTATTGGTGTAGAGAAATGCAAAAGATTTCTGTATGTTGATTCTGTATCCTGTGACTTTACTGAATTCATGTCTCAGTTCTAGCAGTTTTTTGGGGGAGTTCTTAGGGTTTTCTATATATAGTATCATATGGAAGTTTTACTTCTTTCTTGCTGATCTGAGTGCCTTTTATTTCTTTTTTTTATATTTTATTTATTTATTTTAGAGAGAGAGTGAGAAAGAGCATGGGAGGAGAGACGGTCAGAGGGTGAAGCAGACTCCCCATTGAGTAGGGAGCCCAATGCAGGACTCGATCCCGGGACTCCAGGATCATGACCTGAGCCGAAGGCAGTCGCCTAACCAACTGAGCCACCCAGGCGCCCTGAGTGCCTTTTATTTCTTTCTGTTGTCTGACTGCTGTGGCTAGAACTTCCAGTACTATGTTGAATAACAGTGGTGAGAGTAGACATCCCGCTCTTGTCCTGATCATAAAGAAAAAGCTCTCAGTTTTTCCCCATTTAGGATGATATTGGCTGTGGGTTTTTCATATATCGTCCTTAGTACGTTGAGTCATGTTCCCTCTAAACCTACTTTGTTGAGGGTTTTTACCATGAATGGATGTCGTACTTTGTCAAATGCTTTTTCAGTGTCTATTGAAATGATCACATGGTTCTTATCCTTCCTTTTATTAATGTGATGTATCGTGTTGGTTGATTTGCAAATATTGAACCAATCTTGCAAACCAGGAATAAATCCCACTTGATCATGGTTAATGATTTTTTTAATGTTTTTTTATTTTTTAAATTTTTTTTATTTATTTGACAGAGACATAGCGAGAGCAGGAACACAAGCAGGGGGAGTGGGAGAGGGAGAAGCAGGCTTCCCACCGAGCAGGGAGCCCGATGCGGGGCTTGATCACAGGACCCTGGGATCATGACCTGAGCCGAAGGCAGACGCTTAACATCTGAGCCACCCAGGCGCCCCGATTTTTTAAATGTTTTGTTGGATTCAGTTTGCTAGTATTTTGTTGAGGATTTTTGCATCTACCTCTCAAAGATGCTGGCCTATAGTTCTCTTTTTTAGTGAGGTCTTTATCTAGTTTTGATGCCAAGGTAATGCTGGCCTCATAGAATGAATTTGGAAGTTTTCCTTCTTTTTCTACTTTTTGGAAGAGATTGAGAAGAATAAGTATTAATTTGAAGAGTAAAATTCTTGAGCTAAAAGTAGAAACAGCAGCAAGCAGATTTGATTCCAAGAAGGCAACTAATCTATTTCATATTATCAAAGTAATAAGTTTACTCAGCCAGCCAAAGCAAGAAGAATAACTTACACAATTTACTATAAATATTCACAAGATTATATGATGTGTTCATATAATATATGGCATATAGGACATATTTATATTTTGTTTGCTGAACACATTAATGCATTCAGTGAGCACATAATGAATAAAAGATTCTCAACTTTAAAAAATGAAATGACTTAAGGCTTGACTATAATGTCTACGTAGCCGTAAATTCACATGCAGAGTTGTGTGCACAATCATGTAGGCTGAAAGACAATATTTGTATAAACCAGCAAAAAGCTGATTTAAGAGTCTAACATCAGCTCATACAGGCCTCTGAAAGGCAGTAATTATTTAAACAAATAGACATCAAGGCCAAGTATATAAAAGATGAGTATTTGCCAATTATAACATAGTATTTGCTTCTCAATGATAATTAAGGTATTCTTTGTCCTTTTCTTTATCCTGTATTGAGGAGCAAAGTGACCAAGAACAGAATACACAGCAATCATCTTGTCTCTCACTCTCTGTTGCTTGCAAATAGTCAATCCTTTGGAAACATGTTGTCTGCTTAGCCAATAGAATCTCTGTTGGTCACTCTTTCACCCTGTTCTCAAAAAGATAGGATTTTGTTAAAAAAAAAAATCCTACCCTAAAGAATGGCTACATAAATTGTGGGGCCTGATGCAAAATGAAAACACAAGGCCCCTTGTTTAAAAAAAATTATTGGGATGCCTGGGTGGCTCAGTTGGTTAAGTGTCTGCTTTCAGCTCAGGTCATGATTCCAGGGTCCTGGGATCGAGCCCCACATCGGGCTCCCTGCTCAGCGATGAGTCTGCTTCTCCCTCTCCCTCTGCTGCTCCCCCTGCTCATGCTCTCTCTCACTCAGTCTCTCAAATAAAAAAAATCTTAAAAACATTATTAAGAATTTCAAGTTAGTGACAGCAGAGCATTAGACTGAACAGAGTGTCCTTCTGAGCATGAGGCTTTGTGGACGTTGTAGGTCCCGGCCATTAAGGTTGTCACCTGCACCAGGTTTAAGACACAATTTTAGACTTTCCAAATTCTAAATGACCCTGTGGTCTAACACTGATGTCACCCACCCTTCCTAAACAGAGACAATAGCCTCTGGTCAGGTGGGCCTGCACCTAAGGACGTCAGTGTGACTCTGGCCATCCCTTTGATCACAGACTCTCCCACCTGCACCTGGAGAGCAGGAGTAACCACACAGCTGAAACTCCAGCTGCCCCCATGAACGCAGAGGAACCCGGCCGGGACAAGGGGCAATGTGAACCCGATCGTTCCTGCCACTCACATCTATTTCAAAGCATTTTCAGTGACCTCGTCGAAAGCAGTCAGTAACTGTTCTTGGCTCTAGTGGAGAACACAGATGCCCTCCGGGTCCCGGGAACGCCCCCCACTGCCTCCCCCCGGCCGCGGCACGAGGATCACAATTCTGTTTCTGAGCCACCCCACGCTGCATGTCAGCCTGCACGGCGAGCTGGTAAATGCGCACATTTAGAGAGCCCGCCAGCGATTCAGTCTACTTAACTGGACTTAGTCCAGAGAATTTTCCAGCCAACTGGCACTGGGTCTCTAATTTACAGCTGACAAGCAACCTCCATAACTACTTCCAGGTCCTTAGTAGAACTGTTTAATGTCTACCTCTAACACACGAACCACCTGACTTCAGACACAACATTCAACAGCTTTGACCGCAGGGTGCAGAGTTATAAAATTTACAGCTTCTTAAGTTGGAAAACCACAGACGGACTGGAGTCTACCAACTGCCCTCTGAAGGAGGGGGGGTTCGGTTTCTGCTTAGGGCACACAAAGTTAAAACAAAGGACACATTGAGTCATCTTGGGTAAACGCCTCTCTTTCTTTTGCTCCCCCTTTTAATTTTTAATGTTATAAATGCCTTCTATAAACTATGTCTATATATGCATTGTAAACTATAAATGCCTTCAATCAGTTTTGTATTTTTTTTTTATTTAAGGCCTTTTATTTTTGTCATTTTTTAAAATATTTATTTGAGAGAGAGAGAGAGAATTGGAGGGGAGGGACAGAGGGAGAGGATCAAGCACACACCATGCTGAACATGGAGCCCCAAGTGGGGCTCAATCTCAGGACCGAGAGATTACCACCCCAGAGGAAATTAAGCCACCCAGACAACCCTCACTTAAGGCCTTTAAAAAAAAAAAAAAAGTTGTCTGAATTCTCCCAAGTAAATCAGAGAGTTACAGATAGGCTTTAAGGACTGGCCTTTTAACTAATGTAAGCTAGAAAGCTTGTTTCTTGTCCTCAATAATGTATTTGAATTAACAGCAATGCTTATTGTAGTTATTGTATGCCAAAGGATTGTACATGCATCGTCTCATTTAAAGTTGATAACAGTATCACGAGGAAGACTGAGTGCTGTTCCTCCCCCAGTACTGTAGATGAATAAACTCATTACAGGGGCACTAGCTAGTTAAGTAGCAACACTGGGACTCCAGTCTCTGATACGGTCTGACTCCAAAACTTGACGTCTTCTCTCTTACCACACTCTTTCTCCAGCTCTGAAACACAATGCCTGGGACCATACTTTAAAATGCTAAAAATGGTACGAGCCATGGGAAGTACTCTGTCACTGGGATTCAATAGCATGCTATAGCATTTACCTTGTGCTTTGGGTTCAAACCTGGAACTTGTATTTCTTGACCGTGCTAAGGTCTGGTTTAGGCATAGGTGACTTTTGATCGCCTCAATCTATTTCCCCCCCTGGGTTTATTTAGAGGTTTTACCAAACCTGCTGTTGTGACAACTGAAACAGGATAGGCTTTGTAGACTGGCCCTTCTGGACAGACTGTGACTCGAGTGCACAGGACCTCACATGTCGAGTAACACTCAGGGAAGGGACAGCTCGGTGGTATGGAGTCACGTTTTTGAAAGGTGCTGTGATTTCTGGAAGCCCCTGTGATGTCACAACTCTGCCCGTTGTCTCTGCCTTCTTGTTTGCTTCCGGGCTGGAAGGACACACCCAGGGATCAGCAGGACTGTGACTGGGGTGGGCTCCCCGGAAATGCAACTATTAGGCAGCTTCAAAGGTGGGGTGGACACCCCGAGCCCCGCCCTCATTCCTCGGAGTTTAATGAAGAGAAATAAATAGTGTTCTCCCACCCGTCACTCAAGTATTTGCCATGAATCAACTGGGGCGGAGGGAGGGGGGAGGCACACTTCAAATAGCAAATGGCAGCCTCTAGACAAATGAGGTGGCATCACAAAAGCTCCTCGGAATCATCCTCTGGAGCCTGAGGTCTCTCTCATCTGTTCCGAATTAATTCTCCGTTACTTCTTTGCCTCTTCTGGGTTTTGTGTCTTTGCTCAAGTCCGTGCTACTTGGCTAATCTCCTCTCCCCGACGCTGATTTGATCTTGAGGCACGTCTTTCCCGAGGCCGGCCTCTTGAGGGGGGCAGAATTCAGATGGCAGGGGCACAAGGCAACACTCCGGCCCATCCACCTGCTCCCCACGGCCCCACCGGCTTGGTCTGCCGCAGTGTGGAGGAAGTTGTTTATTAGAGTAATTTTCCTGAGATGTCTTTTTCTGCCTTGAGACTGGCCTGTGGCTCCCCGGTTTCTCACTTACCAGCCTTACAAAGGGCAACGGGCTTCCCAAGGGTTAAACATCCCTTGTGCCGCCTCACACGGAGGAGGAGGAAAAAAGTCCTCAACATTCAAGAGAGCTTGTATTTTTAAGACTTTTTCAAAAAGGAATGAATGCCATCAAAACACAGGTGATCAGATTTCAGTCTTCGAAAAACAACCTGTGTTATCATGTCATCCTGAATCCTGTTTACCACACAGAGATGAAGTGACTGTATAATGAAACACTCATGATGAATTTCCTCACGTTCCCTCCCACTGTGGGGTGGTTTGATGCAGAGTATGACTAGGTGGTTGTTGGGGGGTGTGTGTGTGTGTGTGTGTTAGAGAGAGAGAGAGAGAGAGATCAAGAGAGACAGAGATGGAGAAAGAGAAAATGAAGGAGAACAGAGAGGAAGTGGAAGAAAGAGCCAGAAGGGAGGAGAGCAAGAACGGGGAGGAAGAGGAGGAGGAGGGACAAGATGCATCAACTAGCAAAAAAGCTCACCTTCAGTCACTTCTAAAAAATATGTCATTTCTAAGGGGACACCTGATCATGAAAAAATAAATCTTGTGTGTGTGTGTGTGTGTTTTAAAACATTCATTTATTTGTTTTGGGGAGAGAGAGAGAGCACGAGTGCATTTGAACAGTGCAGTGAGAAGGGGTAGAGGAAGAAGGAGAGAATCTCAAGCAGGCTCCATGCTGAACACAGAGCCCAGTTCAGGGCTGGATCCCAAGACCCTGAGATCATGACCCGAGCTGAAACCAAGACTCGGACACCTAACCGACTGAGCCACCCAGGTGCCCCAATTTTTTGTGTTTTTAATTCTTATTACCAAGGTCTCTTAAAACTGTATGTTAAACAGGCCTTTTGCACAGTGATTAAACAAAGTACAAAGTCCGTGACATTATATTTCCTATATCTCAACCTCAACATGGAAAAATATTAAGTTTTCAGCTATCCTCAAAAAGCCCAACATATATATATCCGTGTCAGATTAAATGACTATTTTTCAACAAAAGCATGTGTAAATTTCAACTCCAATGTTCAATTTTCACATTTCTGTGAAATTGTTCAAAATGTAATTCCTTACACAACAGACACACACCCCCACACACCCAATCTAGCTACGTGGGGTATAGAAGTAACACATTTAGCTTTTCCCGTGCTCCGAAAGCCAATAAAATAAACATAATATGGTGCGGTCCATACATAATGTCCTAAAGACTTAACACACAAGCTGACTTTTCAGTCCTTCAGATGACTAATGAATGCACTAGTTCAATGAGAAATTCTTTAGACTTTATGCCAGACTTACGTTGTGGGAATATGTTGAATAGAAGAAATATGTGGAAGTTATCTAGTTTATAATAACTGTCTCTGTAGTGATCTCAGAAAGCATATGATTGCCAAATCAATATTGATTTCTTTTTTGCTGGGGTACGTGTGTGTGTGTATGTGTGTGTGTGTGTACAAGTGGTTTTTCCCTGAAGAATGCAGAAATTTAATACAGGGTCCTCAAAATTAGCTCCTTTTCTTCAAGTCATTTACATGTATATGTATGAATATACTTCAAAATAAAAACTTGATTGATGGACTTAAATAATGCCTTAAAAATTTAAGACCTAAGACAATCATATAAATCCTTGATTACCCTTAGGAATTTCCCTTGGCCACCGAGGAAATCAATGGGGCCAGCTCTGTTTAAACTGACATCCACCTGTTGCAAATGTGGAAACATGTTGAGTCAAGGTTCCAGGGAGAATGAATGTTTGTAACAGAGACTGCATTTTAAACTGGGTGACTCAGTGATAGAAGTGAAGGTCTGTTTTCCATTTAGTTTAAGTTGAGCTTCCCTATGAAGACATTCTAGAAGGTTTCGACATGTAAAAAGAACCAGATGCAGAAAACACTTCTTTTTGGTGTCAGGCCATGTGCTTATTTCTTGGGATTAACTGACAGCAGTCAGTTACTCCCAGGATTGCATAACCCTTGCCTTGCACTAGGCTACACCCAGAAAAAAACTGAAAAGATCTGATAAATCCACCACCCTGAGAGGGCAAGTTGCTACTCTCCTAAATTAAGCTAAATCTGCTGTGAACTAACTGGTCAGCAACTTCTTATGTGCAAATCATTCACTCTGGGAAAGGCAAGCATTTGCCTACATACTGATTCCTCAAATGTAATTTAGGAGATCAAATTTCAATCCTTTAAGTGCTAGTCAATCTACTTGAAACTGTACAGTTTTAAGACTAGTCCTAAGAGATGATGAAATCCAGTGGTTTTTACAATGTGTACTGCAGAAGTTCAGACCTCTTCAGAGAACTTCGGATTACGACGGCGGTATGGGACAGAAGGGGCTGGAAGTTGGGGGTGGCGGGTGCGGCTGGAAGGAGAAGGCTGGCCTCTCGGCCTGTTACTCCTGACTTTGGTCAGAAGCTCTCCTTTCATATGCTTTCTTATTATTTGAGTATAGTTGACACACAATGTTATATTTGTTTCAGGTGTACAACATAATGATTGAACAAATTTATTCATTATGCTGTGCTCCCCCCCCCACCCAAGTATAGCCACCATCTGGTCATTTGTTTTATTCATCACCTGCTTGTATGACTTCTCCATTTGGAAAGAAGGTTCTACTCTTTAAGTGAATGAGTACTTTTTATCAATGGATGTCACTCATTCAATAAACATTTTGGGGGCATCTACAATGTCCCAGATATCATGCCGGTTTTGGAGGCTACAAAGATGAGCAAGTCTTCTTTCTGCTATTATGGGGATTGGGATGATATGAAGGCACCTCAGGACACTGCCACAGGATATAACGCAAGACATGAGCTTAGCCTCATTTCTCAAATGAGAAGATTGGGACCCAGAGAGTTGAAGTGACTCATGCAAAGTGACATAGGGAAGAACAGAGCCAACTATTTATATATAGATGTTCTCTGTTCTAACCCATGTTGCTTCCACACATACAACACTCACTCTTTACAGACTACAATGTTTTGGCAAAATCATTTATGTCGTAACCATTCGTGCATCTCCAATGCGTCAGACAGGACTGGGCATAGAATGGGCACCCAATGAATGTTTGCTTAATTTTCTTTTTATCAGACATGGAAGTGAAGAGAGGAAAACTGCTTTGAAGGTAGGTACCTAGGTCAATACATACCACGGTGGTTGAAGATGGGAGCTAGCTAAGATATTGGGAGGATCTGATTCATACGTATGAAGGAGAGAAACATTATCCCCCCAATGCCATCCCCATGTATTTTGGCAAACATACCCTTCTGCTAAATTCTACACTATAGTAAGAACTTAGTGAACATTCAGTAATTTTAAGAGGCCAAGAGAGAAAGTGCTTTCTTTCAGAGACTTATACTTTCTGGGGATGGAATAGCATTTTTCATTCTGGTAGGTTCCCACACTTTGATTCCAGCATCCCACAGGGCTGTTAAAACACATTCAACATTTTTATATTGGAGTGAACATATTTTTGGCTCCCAAAGTATTCATTTTGGTTCAATCCATAGCTGTATGGAAAGGCACGTGAACTTTATTTAACTTCCTTTAAAGAATCTAGCCGTGGATTACTTGGATACTGATATGTAGTTTCATTTTGGAAAATGTATGTTATTGCTTATTGTGATTTTAAGTTTTAAAAATCACTGTGTTCCACTGAGTTTGGAAAGGTATGAACATGTGATAAAAACTGACCAGATATTTGATGATGTTCCCGAGAGCAATAAGGTATAATTTAAATATTAAAGTTATTAACCCAAAGTCTTTTAAAAGATAAAACAGACATAATACTAGGTTACTAGAGTTTTTTTTTTCAGCTCCTAACATAGTTGCAACTTTTGAATGAAACCATAACTCCTTTAAAAATACAAGCAAGGCATGTCCAATTAATCATACAAGTTTCCCTCTAGATTGTTTTCAGACAGGTCACATTCCTAAGATGTTAATTTAAGCTTTCATTCAATCTGTAAGTAGAATGAGTCCATAAAATAAGATTCTGTACAACAAGAGCTACACAAATGTGACCTTAATCTATTGTGACAAAACTACGATCCTGTATTAATAGATATTATTATAGTTCTTATTCTATTCATGTAATAGTAAGAAATTATTTTTAAAAATACCTGTCTGGTTGAACCTAGGGAAGACTTCATGTTTTTATTATTTTTATTTAGAGCTAGCCAATATTTCTCCTTGCATTTTGACCTATTTTCAAGGCGGTGTCTGTATTTGCAAGGAGACAGGTGATGGACCTGGCCACTTTGGGAGAACTCGATCACCAATTGAGGTCCTCCTTCCATTTCTCAAAAATAGCTCCATCAGGAAAAATTGAGGACCTGGTGAACACTCCAAAGATTTAGGGTCAGTCCGAGCTACATAATATGGATGAATGAGATAAGGAGTTATGTTTAAATTAAGCAAAGGATAAATAAAAATTCTTAGCTCCAGGCTGGTATAATGTTCGGTGACAATGTGTCAATTATCTGGTTAATGTGATCAACTCAAACAATGCCAGGGGATATTTCAGGTCCCAAAGATCAAAGCAAGAGGGAACTCTATTATTCTGCTTTGTTCATTCCATCATTTCTTGTCTTAATCTTTGTTGTGGTTTTCCTGCAGATAATATATGTTTAATGGTAAACCTTAAAGTACAGGCAGAATTGTAAAAACCCACTAGAGAAGCTTTGTGTTTAGGAACAAGACTAGAGAAACAATGACCAAAAAATGGTTGCTTGTCACGAAGTAGTCAAACACGTCTTTCTCCCCGGGAAGGATTTGCACTTTGTTCTGATCACCCGTAGCAGACACCGTGAGAAGTACCTTGCCCCGTTTCCTGACTTAGGCTGTTTTGCAGCCCCAGACCTTGGTTTGTGTACATTTGCTCAGAGATGGATCAAAGGCCTCTTGGCAAAAGTAATGAAGCGTTGTTGCTCTAAATCTGATACCTTGCAAGCTAAATACACCTCTCAAGAGAAAATATAACTTTCCTAAAGAGAAGGAAAAGATGTTTCCAGCTCAGATGCTTGATAGAAAAGAAAATGAACATTTAAAAAAATTTTTTTTGAAAAAATATCCAGAAATCTTGATCAGAATTCCATTTCTGTGTGTTAGGTTTAATGAAAGTGTAATTTCAGGGACTGGATCCATTGCTGAGCTCCCAACCACCCTTAGTCCAGTTTTTTGTTTTTGTTTTTTTTTTTAAGGTTTTATTTATTTGAGAGAGAGAGACAGACAGAGACAGAGCATGAGCAGGGGGGAGGAGGCAGAGGGAGAGGGAGAAGTAGGCTCCCTGCTGAGCAGGAAGCCTAGGACCAGAGATCATGACCTGAGCCAAAGGCAGACGCTTAACCGACTGAGCCACCCTGGGGCCCCTTCGGTCCAGTTTGATTTGGAGTTCCTGCTCTCATCTCTGAAATGAAAGTGTTAAGAGGGTTGGGAGACTATTTCCTAACTAAAGCTTCTTTCTGAGTAAGTGAAGGGAGATCTCTGTGGGACCTCCCAGCACACAGACCGAGGTGACAGGACCTATTATCTCAAGTGACAAGATAATAGGAATTTAAATGAACGTAAGTCATGGTCACCATCTAGAACCAAGGTTGCAAACTCAAGTATCTACTGGGCCAGAAGTTCCCTGTTGTTCAGAGATGTCCCAAATCTCTATTTTTATAAGAAATCACCTGATATTAAAGCATCTATCCATTTTGTTTCAGTACTACACAGATGTGGGAGCTGCATGTGGCTGGTAGTCATGAGTTTGCTAGCCATGGTCCGAGGTTTAGATTTTTACCAGTTTATTTATGTATTTATTTATTTTAAGCAGGCTCCACACCCACCATGGAGCCCAGTGCAGGGCTTGAACTCACGACCCTGAGATCAAAACCTGAACTGAGATCAAGAGTTGGACGCTTAACCCACTAAGCCACCCAGGCACCCCCTCAAGATTTAGACTTTTAAAAAATATTTATGTGAAAAGTTCAGAAGGCAAAGTGATGAGAATGGTTACACCATTATGTGATAAGTACTTTGTAAGCCCTGAACTTGTCTGAAATTATCCTTATAATAACCCTAACACTTGGCTAGTATTGTCCGCCCATTTTACAAATATGAACATTAAAGGAAACGGATGTTAGGAAACCTAACCCGATAACTTGTTCAAGTTACACCGTTAGTTAAGAATCTGTCCTCTTAACCATACTAGGTATACAACATCTGACTTAGAATTGAAAGTGACATTTTTTTTTTTCCAACGGTCTTCTACTCATCTTTCTTAGTAAATGTTTAAAGGCAGTGCCTTAAATACTAATCGTTAAATTAAGCTATTGTTTCTTTTATTTGAGAAGAGAGCAGCACGACCGGACTGGGTGTAGACATCATACTTGTAGATGGAGGGGCGCCTGGGTGGCTCAGTCAGTGAAGCGTCCAACTCTTGATTTCAGCTCAGGTCATGATCTCAGGGTCATGGGATTGAGCCCTGCATCAGGCTCTGCACTCAGCATGGAGTCTGCTTGAGACTCTCTCCTTCTCCCTTTGCCCCTCCCCCTTCCTCATGCTCTCTCTAAAAAAGTAAATAAATACTTGTAGATGGAAACCATTCAGACTCCAGTTCAGTTCTGCTTTTTCCCTAACTGTGTGAGTTAGACAAGCCTCTTCACCTGTCTCCCCACTTCATTGCTTATTTTTCTCGCAGGTCAGCAAGGTAGGTTTTCTATACCAATTTTGTAGGTGAGAAACTGAAACTCAGGAAGACGACCTTGGGTGTCTGGTAATCTCAGCCCTTAGCAAGTGGTAGCCAGCATGGCTTCTACACAACCTGAAGCAAATCGATTGCCTCTAAAAGCAGCGATCGGCCCCGCTTTGCAAACAGAGAAAACAACCTCAGAGACACGACACGGACAAGGAAAATGAACGCGCGATACTTGTCTGCAGAGTCATCTGCAGATATGCTGGCTGATTACTATCCATTAATTTTTCTTCTCTTACCTCTAAGGAAACAACAACCTACACAGGGAAGGTCGTTTGCTCTGATTAAAACGCTCTCAGCATTCAAGCAAGTGTTCTTTCTACTCTATCATTCTACTGGTCCCAGGCTGGGTGACCGATGTGGTGAAGAGCTACAGTGGTCTATCCAAATGGCAGAAGCAGACAATACGGAATTATCTAAAACACTCCTACTATATTCCTTAGCATTCAAGGCAGTCAAGGGCAGCCAAGGGCAATGCTGAGAGGCTGGCATCTAAATTTGAAAATCTGTGCATTCTCTTAGAGACCCACTGGACTCTTGCCCTCTTCTCCAAAATGGAGAGCCTGTCTCTTCCTCTATGCACTTTGCAATTTAGCTTATTAGGAAACAAATCTGCACTAGAAGGAGAGGAGTTCTCCAAGCTAGCTCACTATAAATACAGCAAGAGGCACGGAGCACTAAACAAACAGAAGGGGCTTACTTCAAAGACCAGTGTCTCGTTGGTGGGTCCTGGTGCATACAGCCGTTCTGGGTGGTTGAAGGACCGCTGGTATTCAAACACAGTCCCAGCAAAGGGGAACTCCCCAGGCCAGTCGATGCTCCAGCCCCCCGTGAGGTAATACTTCTGCTCCAGGCTTCTGACCGCAAGGTAACTGGAGGAGAGCTGCAGCTCCTGGATCTCGATGCTTCGGGCCCCCGCTGGAATGGTGACTACTGGATAATATTCTAAACAGAAAGAATAGAACAGTGCTGTTTTCCATGTTGCACACTGGAGAAATGGAGCTAACAATGCTCAGAGACACAGTGATGTCCACTTTTATAGAGTGGGGTTGTTGAATCATGAACGGACATTCATTCCTACTCTATGAAGTGCAAATGATCAATTACTTCATTTTCCCAGTGGAAGGAACACCAGAGAGAAAGTGTGTGTTCCTCTCCCAAACACATGTTGTGGACAGGAGGGACACTCTTCTTCCTTCCAGAATAACCAAGGCCACGAAACTCAATAACGCTTTTAAATCTTTAATCCACTTGGAAGAAACTTAGAGCCATGGACCTCAATAGTGATATTCAGGAAACAGGGCTCTGGGTTTCATTTTACTCAAGATTCGTTTAGATAATTGCTCCCAATATTCATCTGGCGTCGTGAGTGTGCATCATGATTCACATCCTGAACCATAAGTTTCAAAATCTGATCTTTGTTTAACAAAGGCCCGTGGGACAGAGGACAAACTGCAAAGTAAAAAGGCATTTGACAGACACATCTCAGAGCTGTATGTGTTGACGGAACTCCTCACTCTGAGAAACCGCCCATCCTCCCTTGTTCTTGCAAGGTGTCAAAGCCATCATTCTGTGCGTGTCAGGCGAGCTGGTAAACGGCTCGATCACGGCCAGCTTGACAGAAACTTGTCAGCAGCAAAGTCACTGCAATGAAACAGCAGGGATCTCTTACCGTTGGCTTTATGCTGGTTGAGGTATAGGCCTTTATAAAACTTGCAAGTCGAATTATCCCCTTTGCAAACACCACACGCATCCAAAACTGCTTTAGAGCCAAGTTCATGATCGCATCCCACTGGCTGTGACCAAAATAAAAAAATAACAACAATAAAGTGAGAAAAATCAGAAAAGCCAACGGCTACGAATAACCAAGAGATACATGGGGCTCTATCTTCAGAACATCGGGAAGACAGTACAGCGTTAGGGTTAAAGGCAGAGTCTCATGTTTGGGGGTTCAAATCCCTCCTCTGCCTTTACCAGATGCGGGACTAGGGCAGTTACAGAACTCATCCAAAGCTTGCTGAGACTCTTCCTCTGGAAAACTGGAATAAAAAGTCACTGCTGCTACTCATGGCAGGTGAGCTTCCTTGGGCCAGCTCTCCTGCTGAAACAGAAAAATGCTGAGCCCCCCCCCACAATGGAATTAAAAGGAAGCCTAATCGGCAGGAAATAGGAGTACTATGTCAAAACACACCTCTGAGGCTCTGACCATAGAGTGAACATACTTAGCAAACATGCAGTGGAAGTTTACTACTATTCTTTACGTTCTTATTTAATTTTTGCAGCTACTGCGTGTAGTAGATACATCATCTCCATTGCATACTCATGGAGACAGGTGAAGAAGAGCTAATAAGGAGGTCGGAGGGGTCTTGCAGAACATCAGTGGGGATGTTAGAGACAGTCTGCACATCCAACTTGCAAACACTGGCCTTTTCCCCTAAGCTGCGTTCTCTCCAGACACAGAATCTCTTGTACCACTTCTCACGGTACACGTTTGATAGGAGGAAACACCAGCGTGACCACACATCCCAAAGCAGAAATGTCCTCTTACTTCACAAATTCCATCAACACACACGTCGTGTTTGTCTGCGGAGCAAGGGGTCCCGTCTTTCACCTTGCTGGCCATGGCGAAAAAAAATTCAAAGTTCTCAGCCTTGCAGTACAGTTTACATCGATCTGCCTCTAGAAGCAAAGAGATCAAGACAGGACGTGATCAGGAGGAAATCACAGGAAAATGACATGATGGCCAGAAGGATGAATTAAGTTTATTTAGAAAGCTATCAGGACTAAAATGGGAAATGTTACACAGTTTTGCATGTGGGTGTGGGTGTGCAGGCATGAATGCATATAGATGTGCTTTTAAAAACAGGAATCTCATTTGCAATTCAAATAAAACTGCTCTAACACAAAAATTTCATTTTTCTAATCCTTAGTAATAGCCACAGTACACATGATCGGTGGGTTATACAGCTACTCTCCTTGGTTAGCAAGTATTTTAGGCTTTACAGGGCTTATGGTCTGCTATTGACAATACATAAATGAAGGAGCATTTCCGTGTTCCAGTAAGACTTTATTTACAAAAACAAACAAACAAACAAACAAACCAAAACTGGTCAGATTTGGCCCACAGGGTGTAGTTTGCTGACCATGATTGAGGACATGGATTACTTTAGATATTTATTCGGGTAGTTAAGAAAAAACATTTTAGGCACTTTGGGGAAAAAAAAAGAGGGGCATATGGTTCATGTTTATAAAACATATAGAGAATAATCACGTCAGGAAAAGGAAGAGGAAACAAACTAAACCTAAAGGCTAAAAAATGCAGCTTTTATTGACCATAAAGTCCCTGAGAAGTTTCTGGTATCACAGGCAAAAAGAAAAAAAAAATACTGTATTTCTACAGAGCTCTTGTTATCAGAAGGGAGCTATGCCAATTTCTCAAATACAAAGCATTCTTCTTGGCCAGTAGCTCCAGATGACATTTCTCACGGGAGCCCATGCGTGGGCGACACTGTACATCAGTCCTGACTACAGTTGTACAACAAACGTGTAAACAGTTTGCAAATCGCTGTGCTTCATAAAACCTCTTAATAAAAGACAGTCAAAACTTAAATGTGAAAGTACTTAGCTTATCATGATCCAAATATGTGGATCATGTGATGTGTCGATGGATTAAAAGTTTCTCCTTTACCTAGAAATCTCTTTCAATAGCTTTATTAAACACCTCCCAAATTTTGCATCGGAGGTTATGGAAGACATATCTATACCCTTTCTTTTCTCAGTCATGCCCAGGAATGAACAAGTTCTAAAAGGTTCAGTTTTACCCAAAGAGGCTCCAGGGCAAGTTTCTCAACTGGTCTATTGGAAACACAGAAGGGGGGAAAAAAAAATCTCACTACTGTAAGACAAAGACTGTCTACATTTACAAATAGTCTTCCCTTGTTCTTTCCCAACCTGCATGAATGTCACCAGATCTTCAAATCATGGTCAGTGTTTCCCGATTCTAAGTACGTATCAGAAGGAGAAGAGGGAGAGACAAAAGGCCTTAATTTTTCTGTCTCCTATGCTAGGATGGGGGCTCCCCAGGCTGGGTCTCTGTTCTACTCAGTGTAGCTCCCCCTGCATCTAGCAGAATGGCACCCACGCAAGAAATGCTCAGTAAACATCCATTGAGCAAATGAATGAAGTAACATGCTCCTTACTCAGTAAGGCTGCAATTAGTGAAAAACTTTTGAAACCAAAATATATTTCACAAGTTACAAAATTTATTTGCTTCACTGTCTCCTCATGTACTCAACACAGAACCTATTTAAAGGGTGATCACAACACACACTCTGTAAACACTGTGTATGAATGAAAGACACGATGTGGGAAAGACCAAGGAATATCTAAGACGACAAAGCAAGGAACAGAAGGGGAAGTGAGAAAGGAAGGACAGCAGGGTCTGGGGGAAAGGGCCATACATTAAGAATCACGGAATGACAGGAGTGTTCAACCAAGGGAAAAGAAACCTTCAAATGCTGGACTTGAAAGCAACTGCAGGTGTTCTATCTATCTGTCCCCAGGAACATGTTTGTGCAGTGCCCTTCCTAGATAATCGCTCAGTTCCTGATAGAATGCCTCCAGCGATGGAGAGCTGGCCACTCATAAAGGGGAAACACATCCATTATGGACAGTTGATGCTTATTTATTCACTCATTCATTCTGAAAGTTATAAATATGTGCCAAGGGCTGTTCTCAGATGCTGGAGGTCCAAGCATGCTCAAAATGGACAAAGGCTTCATCCCGCGGAACATAAATTCTTACGGGGAGAAAGATAATGAATAAGCAACTATATGATATAAATTCATGCATGGCTAAGAGCTATGAAGAACAAAGCAGGTTAAGGATTGAGAGAATGACAAGAAGGAAGGATATTCTGGGCAGGCTGGCGAGGGAGGCCTCCCTGAGAAGGGGCTATGGCTAAGAAGTTCTTAGCCTTTGAACAAATCCTGTCCTTTGAAGTGATTTCAAATAAATCTAAATCCTTTTCTAGTTATTATCTCTGAATTTTTGCAGGTACCTGGCTTTTCTCTTTTTCTTGGTAAGTTTCTATATTATTCTACTGGAGAAATTTTTTTTTTAATGGATGTATTCCCAGCTTTGTCACTGAAGTCCAAGAGAAACGAAAGACAAACTGATTTTGAAAGCACCCATTTTTTCCATAAAGCAAGAAAGAGGCGTACCATGAAGCATGACTTAAAAAAAAAAACGGTTTAAAACTCATTAATAAACCCTGCACCTATTATCTCTTAGTGCAGTCTGAAACACTGGAAATAACAATAAAGGGCTGAGTTTCTATTTTAAAAAAAGAAACACGTACAAGTAGACACTTATAGATGGCTCACTGCAATTGCAGAATTTTCATGCCGGCCTCTCTCTGTGCTTTTGGACAACCAGTCATGAGCCGAAACCATACACAGCTCCCACGACGGCTGGGCGGGGGCTGGGCAGAGCGGCACTATCACTGTCATCCCCCTTGTTAGGCGTCGTGTGCAGTCTCTAACTCCGCTGGCTTTTCTATGGTCATTGACAACACGGGTTCTTTTTGAGCTTCTGCCCAGCTACGACCCTCAATCGTATTTCCCACGAATTGCCACTAACATCAGGGTCTTCCCATTCTACCCGTGTGCCCTTGGGGCTCCCAGTTATCCTTTCTCAAGCAAGGATGGCTGAGTTTTGATAAAGCAAGGGAATTGAAATAATAGAAGGCAAACAACCAGAACGGTGACAGCTTAGTCTGCGAAGGTAACAGAAAGCGCATTAAATGTGTACATTATAACTAAAATAAATGTTTGGATACTTTGGTAAAATAAAAACAATTCCATTTAAAAGGTAAAATACAAGCCACAGGGCGCCTGGGTGGCTCAGATGGTTAAGCGTCTGCCTTCGGCTCAGGTCATGATCCCAGGGTCCTGGGATCGAGTCCCGCATCGGGCTCCCTGCTCCTTGGGAGCCTGCTTCTCCCTCTGCCTCTCTCTCTCTCTCTGTCTCTCATGAATAAATAAATAAAATCTTTAAAAAAAAAAAAATACAAGCCACAACTTTAAGTAAGTACTAGGAACCCAGTATGGAGACATTTTGAAATTCATGGCTCTGTGTGTGTGTGTGTGTGTGTATAATACCCTGCAAACAGGCCTTCCCATGCGTGCAATCATCTAACACGTCAATTGCTGAATATGGTGTCTCTATGGGGCATATATGGTTTCATGGGTTTTTGGTTTGGACAATTCATACCAATTTCAATTAACATCCCTGGGAGACTTAATTGCTGAAATGTCAAAGATAAGTTCTGAAACATAAGTACATTCCAAACACATGAACCCATTGGCTTACAAATGTGGGGGACAAAGGGTTGTCTTGTGAACAAAAAAAGTATGGAAAAATAAACAAAACCTATGGAAGTGAATGAAAAACTGGGTCAGGACAGGTCTAGAGGATGACATCAACATCGAAACTCTTTTATGTAGGCAGCGATTTCGTTCACATTGCTGTCCACAAAGAGTCGTATTTGTTGGAGGTTTAGAGAGACCAAATTACCTTCCACTTTGGTATAGGGCTTCCACTGGTAGAACCATCCACGGAAAGGTTTGCTGTTATATTCTGCACACTGCTGGGCTCGGAAATCCAAGCTATTTTCATTACAAGGGTTAATATTGCACAGCTGATACATACGGCTAGAACCTGGACAGAACTTGCCACCATACTGAGGCCTAAAAATAAAATGAAAGAGCTTTAGTGTGAGCAAACAGAGGGCTCATTATTAGTCATAAGCAATAATGTAAGGAGGGACAATCAAGATGAACATTATCAGAAGGCATGCAGTGTATGCAATCTGTGACAAGAACGGAAATAATGTAGTATACGACATGCCATGTCCCTCCTTGTATCCATGGCAGGCAGAACCCATCAATCAGGGACTTGCTCTTTCTTTTCCCAATATGGCCCTTGGGGAGGCATTACCACTGCTCAGCAACTGGAACTGCCATGTTCGATAAAACTGACTTGTCATCCCTGATCCCAGTGTTACATTCTGGCTATTTCCTTAAAGAATGATGAGAGCATATTCTTGATGCTCCTCATGTTACCTGTTTTGGGAAATTTGTAAATGCACCTAAATGTTCTCATTAATGTAGATAGATGTGTGTCTGTGTGCTACAAAGCTCTTCAAATGTGGACCCAACCTACTCCCCAGCTCTCCTCCCATTTCTAAACACACCCAGCTTCCTACAGTATGTCATCCACCTGCTGCTATGTAGAAAGTCAGGACACCAAAGAGAAAGAGCAGAAAGCCCCATTTGCCATGTCCTCCCATCTGGCTCTGTCAATCATGGAGCCGATGTTCTGATTGTTATCCGACTGTTGTATATTTTACTCTAGTTGATCCTAAACTGTGAACAAAAATCCCCTTGTTTTCATCTGCATGATCACTTTTTAACTTTGTAGGTGGCCTACTCCTCTCCTGCCAAGCACAATGGGAAATGAATTTCCAGAGTAGGGAATCCCATTAGAACATAAATAATTATGATCTAATGGCCAGCTCTTTAAGCTCTTGGTAAGTAGACTGCAAAAACCAGAAAGCAATATAAGAAAAAAGGAGCATAAACCAAAACGAAAATGACCAATAACGGCTTATCCAGCTTCTTACAGGCACAAAGCAATTGCTTTTTCTCATGCTCACTTTTTTGTGCTTTCCTCCAAAGGCTAAAACCCAACTACGGATCATCTCACACAAAAGCTCAATGCAAACATGTAACATGAAAGAAGGCTCCAGGTTAATAAATTTATGTGATTAAAATTCCTTGTCTCTTTAGGAAGCACAAGAATGCTATAAAACACCCCTGGATTTGCTTCAGCATATTTTATCAAATCCTCGTGCAACTGCAAGCTAAGATGGATTCAACAGAAACGGGAAGGGTCACAACACCAGAATGAGATTTTTTTGCTATTTCAAAACACTCTGGAGCAACTACTTAAACATTCAGCAGCCATTGTGCTGGATTAAATCCCCGAAGACTTCTTAAATCATTATCTGAAAAGTGCTTAGAAAAACCTTAAAGGGCCCTACGATAGCTTTACTATTCCTGGTCATTTTTACAAGGCATTTTTAAAACTTTCTTAGTTGAAGACATTCTGTCTGCGATTCTACAAATAGCCTTCATTTAGACTCCTCAGATTCCATAAAGCGAAAGAGGACCATATGTGTTACTTTTTCAACTCGGAAACTGTAACACGGAAAAGACCTCGAAACTTCCATAGCCCCCCTCATTTTGTAGACGAGGTGAAAGACGGATGAGAAAGCTCATAAAACTTGCCGAGTGAAGATCCCATAGTCAGCAAGAGACAGGGCACAGCTATGCCCCCTACCTTCGACTCCCCGGGATCCCTTCCCTGAGCCACTCTGCCTGCATTCAGCTGAGTTAGGCAGCAGGGGCCGGCAGGAAAGAGGAAGACAGTCAGGCACCATGGTTAGGGAGTTGGCCTTTTATGATGAGGCTGCTCTGGATTTAAATATTCTCTGCCTCTTCCCAGCTTATCTTTAGGCAACTGGTTTAACCTCCTAACCTGTAAAATGGGGGCAGTTGTGATGATTAACAGTGTGATGTTGGTAAAGAATTTAGGGCTGACAAAGTACGGAAGCAGTCCATGTGGCCATCAGTAGGTGAATGGATAAAGAGATGGTATATGTACACAATGGAATATTATTCAGCCATCAGAAAGAATGAAATCTTGCCATTTGCAATGACGTGGATGGAGCTAGAGGGTACTGTGCTAAGGAAATGAGTCAGTCAGGGAAATACAGAGAAATATGATCTCACTCATATGTGGAATTAAATACAACAAACAATCACAGGGGAATAAGAGAGAGAGACAAGCCGAGAAACAGACTCTTAACTCTAGAGAACAAACTGATAGTTACCAGGGGGGGAGGTGGGGGGGGATGGGGGACATAGAGGATGGGGATTAAAGAGTACATTTATCATCATGAAAAAAATAAAATAAAATGATAAAAAAAGGTCACAAAATAAATGAGATATGATCTTCAAAAAAAAAGAATTTAGGGTTGAGTCTAGGACAGAGTTAACACAGATTAATCATAACTTTAAAATGCTTTCTGCTTTTAATGACTGGCAAGAATTTGTACTTTTCCATCAAATCCTCAAATACAGGTACATTCTTCTGCAGCTGTAAACAAAAGTGTGAGGATAAATTGACAGAAAATTCTACCATGACATCTTTTGGTGTAACAAGATTAAAACAAAAATATAAACAGTCAGAAAACAAATGTCTGGGAACATGATTTTGTCCTTATATTAGACCATTATAAAGGATCCTCATTTTTACTCCTGCATAATTTATCATGTCCTGGCTACAGATGGTCACAACATTGGCTAGCTGATCAACAGAACCAGTGGGGGAGCTCTGTTAAAAAAAAGATAGCCACACAGACAGATGGACTGACTCCAGGGTCCCTCCAGATTTCTCAATAAGAATGTATGATGGGAAGATCCAGAAATCAGTGGTTTTTTTTAAGCATACTTGGTGATTTTGATAATCACCTGAGCCTGGAAATTACTGGTTGAAAAGTGGGACAGAGATTTAATTCAATTATTATTCTAGAGCTATGACTCTAGAGGCATATTATTTTTTTCTCAAATAGACTTGCAGTTTAGGAAAGTTCTAGAACGCCTTTGCATGTTTCATTTTCACTACCTATATTTTTGCGATTTTTTTGAACAGACTTTATAGAAATTCCACTAGGCTCCTTTAGACTGTAATAATTGAATAGTCATGGAACCAGAAGGAATGTCAGAGGATTAAAAGTGTGGGCTCCTGGTCTGACTCTACCACTACCAGCTTGGTGACCCGGGCGAAGATTGCTGCTCTGGGACCCTCCGCCTGCCCTGGTTACTCATTCATCAAATAACTGGATCAGACAACAGGTTGCAACTCATGCATCTGTTCTAGGTAGATTGGGAGGGAAGGCCTGAAGAAATGTTTCGAGGTTCCTGCGGCATAGTAAGGCTCAGTAGAAAACAGAGCTTCTTTCCATTAAAAATGTCCACCTCAGGGGCGCCTGGGTGGCTCAGTCGTTGAGCGTCTGCCTTCGGCTCAGGTCACGATCCCAGGGTCCTGGGATCGAGCCCCACATCGGGCTCCCTGCTCCGCGGGAAGCCTGCTTCTCCCTCTCCCACTCCCGCTGCTTGTGTTCCCTCTCTCGCTGTATCTCTCTCTGTCAAATAGATAAAATCTTTAAAAAAAAAAAAAAAAAAGTCCACCTCAGGGGTGCCTGGATGGCTCAGCTGGTTAAGCGTCGGACTCCTGGTTTTGGCTCAGGTCATGATCTCAGGGTCGTGAGATCGAGCCCCACGTCGGGCTCTGCACTGAGCATGGAGCCTGCTTGAGAGGTTCTCCCTCTCCACCTGTCCCTCCCCCTCACTCACATGCTCTCTCTCTCTCTCTCAAAATAAATAAATAAAAATAAAAATGTCTACCCTAGACATGGGAAAAAGAAGGGCCATATGTGTGTGGTACCAGTGACTCCAGAACCAGATAACCTTCAAACGCTTTTAAAGCTGAAAAGTTGGGTAAGTCCACAAATCAGCCAGGAATAGTTCATTTTTATGAAACAAAATATGTTCTGGGAAAACCATCATTATGTGAAATAAAAGCTCCTACTGCTTCTCACATGAGAAAATGAAACTGGTTAGGTGGAATAATGTGAACACACCAAATGTTTGAACTGAAGCAAAGAAGAAATCAGTAATTTAAAATGGGGGGGTAACCTCAGTTTTACTACCACAAAGTGAAATAAGAACAGAGAACAACTAATTCAATTGCCTTGGGACAACTGCTCATGTACTTGTTTCATTTGCGAGGCATAATTAAATAAACAGTATCCCGAGGAGCCTTAATCTTGAAATGATAAAACGGCACCAAATGGAACTACATTAGTCATTCTCTTATTAGGCATTTCTGAAATTACAATATGATCTTTCCATGAACAATACCCTATTATAATGAGAGTTCTCAATCCCACAGATATGAGAGAGGTTTTAATTTAAATCTCAGGGGTGTCATTCACGCATGTTACCAGCAGAGCTATTAAATTAGGTAATCTATTTCTTTCTTGGGAAAATACTGAGCTGTAAAATGTTGTGATGTATGAAAACCAGATCTGTGAAATAGGCTGAAAAAATGAAAAGTAATATAATGATTTTTTTTTAAAGATTTTATTTATTTATTTGACAGAAAGAGAGATAGCGAGAGCAGGAACACAAGCAGGGGGAGTGGGAGAGGGAGAAGCAGGCTTCCCGCTGAGCAGGGAGCCCGATGTGGGGCTCGATCCCAGGAACCTGAGATCATGACCTGAGCCGAAGGCAGACGCTTAACGACTGAGCCACCCAGGCGCCCCAGTAATATAATGATTTTAAGAATCCTACCCAAGGGCGCCTGGGTGGCTCAGTTGGTTAAGCGACTGCCTTCGGCTTAGGTCATGATCCTGGAGTCCCTGGATCGAGTCCCGCATCGGGCTCCCTGCTCGGCGGGGAGTCTGCTTCTCCCTCTGGCCCTCCCCCTCTCATGTGCTCTCTCTCATTCTCTCTCTCTCAAATAAATAAAATCTTAAAAAAAAAAAAAAAAAAAAAAAGAATCCTACCCAAGATATGGGCTACATTCAAAGTACGAGGAGGGTGGTTTTAATAGTCTGATATAAGCTGGAAATGCATCACAAGCCTGTCTATCATCACGCCTAGTTACTGGATCGGAATAAACCAGTGAGTTTCACCTGGGGATGGCTTTGCCCCCTACAGGACATGTGATAGTCTCAGGACATTTTTGGTTATCAGGGGGCTGTCGGGGAGGGAGAGCCATCCTACTGGCATCTAGTGGGGAGAGGTCAGGGCTGCTGGTAAACATCCTGCCATGTCCTGGACAAACCCCCTAACAAAAATTTTCCAGCCCAAAATGTCAACAGTGTCAAAGTTGAAGAATACTGTTAGCCTGAGATCTCAAAGAGCACGTAGCAAACCATGGTCAAAGTGTCTTCTGACCCTCTCCTAGTTGGGAACAAACTGGCCTCTTGATCCAGCTCAGGCTGCTGACTCAGATAAAAGGCCAGGCCCCTTTTAAATTTTCCTTCTGCTCCAGTTTCATTTATTTATTTTAATTCTTAATCTACCAAACATTTATGCGATGCTTGTAACATGCCAGGCACTTTGTAGAAGCGCTTTGCAAACATTAACTCAGTTGATGTAGGCACTCTCCTTAGTCCATTTTTTACCAGTGAGGAATCTCGAGCAGGGACAGAAAGCTGTCTGTGGCTACATAGCTGGAGAGAGGCAGGGCCAGGAGGCAAACCTAGGTAGGGTTCTGGGCTTAGGAGCCTGTGGTCTTGACCTTCACGCTATACCACCACTCAGTGCTGTGAAGTGACATCCCTATCTTCCAAGGACCCCTCACACTCTTCTCTACCACATTCTCCAAAAGTCCAGTTTCGTCAGGAAGGCCTCCCTCCCCCCTCCCCTTGTTTTGGAGGACCCATCCTCTGCTACCCTGTACTCCGGGTCGAGTTTAGGATGAAGGACCCCGGATCCTTTTGTTGAATGCCCACTGGAGGCTCCCTGGTAGGGGGCATTCTACAGACCCCCTTCTTATCCCCCCAAACCTTCAGAGGAGGCATTACTGTCTCAACCTTACACATAGATTCAAGCTCAGAGTTCAAGTGAACTTCCCGAAGTCACATAATTAATAGGCGGCAGACCCAGGATTTGCAGTCCCATCTGGCTCTCAACCCTGGGCTCTCTCCACATCCCTGTGCCAATCAGGGAGCGGGCATCTCCCACAGGTTGCACACGGGGATGAGAGCAGAGGAAAGGAACATAAAACCGCCTTCGTTTTCAAAGAATACAGAACCCCAGTACACCCGGGGCCAGAGCGTGCCCACAGGTGACCACAGGCCAGTCTCCCATCTGTAGATGCTGCGATTAGTCCTCACTGCGTTCTGTTTAAAGTAAACGGAATTTGTTGTCAGTATCTGAACAGTCGGGAAATTTCACACACATTTTTTTTGGATTTCTAGTTTCTCTTGAAAAGTCAGGCAGATCTGTCACCATGTGTTGATGTACATTCCTGCAAGGCAAAAATTAGCATACTTTCTCCAGTTCATCAGTTTGAAACACACACACACACACACACACACACATTCCACTGGCCAAGCTTCTCAGCTCCACAACACAGGCATTTGACTGTGTGACCGTGTGGCTCAAATTTAGATTCGGAAACGAGCTCGGGCTATCACTTGAGTCTCTGATCGTCCTAGTCACACATACATAGAGTAGCTCCTTTGTTGTTTTTGGGTTTCTGACCGTCACACCCCCACCCCCTGCCCAGTGCCTGTAGTCTGTATATGCAAACCGTAAAACCCCAGTTTGGTTGCGATTCACCGGAGGGAAGGCAACTGCACTTAAAAACCAGTACGTAAGCCAAACAAAACCCAAACCGTACATTCTTGCCTTTTACGAATACGGACTTTCTTTGGAGCCTTACTTGGGGTTATTGCAGTGTCTCTCTTGATACTTTACTCCACCACCACAGGTTCGCGAACACTCTGACCACTTGGACCAGGCGGACCACTGGCCGTGGACGGGCCGGGGGCCGTGCTCCCCGAACTTCACACACTGGCCTTGCCGACACCACTATAAAAAGAAGGTGTGACATGTTTCCTGTCAGAGTCCATGCGGGGACGGGAAGGAGAGGCAGACACCTGCGCGTTAACGGAAAAACGAGTGCGTCGGCAAATGGGAGAACGCAGGACACCTTGACGGGTTCCTTGGCCGTCTGCACTTTACCGACACCGGTTGCTCTGCATCTACTGTGTGCGTTTTGAAAGGCTGACATCTAGGGAGGGGGCATCTGTCACCAGCAGGCGAGGATCGTATGCTTTGTGAGCTGTCGAGGTGAAATGTTCAGATAAGATTCCACCCAACAGCCAAGGGACTCTGCAAGCACAAGGACAACGGAGCCTCCCCCGAAATCTAGAAACAAGGCTGCTTTGAGAACAATGTGGATCATTCACTCAGGGAGAACCGGGTTTTTTTTTTTAGGTATGAACACAGAATTTATCATTCTGATGATCTTATCATAAAAACAGATACAATTATGCAGACATTTTTGTTTATCCCAAACCATCCCTACGGAGCACTTCTTATGAAGCCCAATAGTTCTCAGTCCAGGCCAACTGTGCTTGTAGATAACACCCTTTGACCTTTTTGACTGTATGAAAGGTCCCTGCTCCAGACCCTCGGATGACTTTGAGCTCTCTGAGTGTCTTTTAGGAATTAGCTCTGGGTCTTTCATTTGCTAGTGCTCTGATCGAGCCAGGACGAGAACGCTTTTCTGGGCTAACCTCTCCATTTGTTTTCTTTTGCAATACATTCCAGGCTTTGCTGGTCATCTCTGTCCTTGGGGCTTGCATTAGCCTCTGGTAGTGGTTTTATTCCTGTGGTGCTTTTATTATGAGCAAGTTCTGCATGACTTAGCGTAACTGCACACTTTCCTAAAAGCCTCCACAGTGAGATCCAATGGACTGGGGTTTGGACCATGCATGCCAGGTTCTGCCGAGGAGTGGGGCTTCAGTTACAGAATTAGGGGGAGGTGGTTTGACTTTCAAATCTTCGCTTTCCCCCTGGGATACACTTGGCTCCTTGGCTGTTTATTGCGTGGCGAGTGAACTTTGCCCAGTTCAAGATATTGCTTCCTTTCTTCAAATTCTTGCCATGTGCGGATTACTTCTTGTGTTTTTCATTTGTCTTTTCCCTGGATTAAGTGCCATTTCAGAGTTTGCATGAACTCCTGTAACACCATTGAGCCCTTTTAGGGGGAAAGCAATTGGTCATTAGAGGATCTGGGCCACTGCGAGCAGCAATCAGAATCTTCCCGACCAGGAGTCCCCGGGACTGTCCCGGCTGAGCTCAGTAGCGGACACAAAGTAAGAGCCAACAGCAAGAGCAGGGGCTGCACTTCATGAAGTTGCTCCTAGGTGCCAGAAACAGTGCAGGCAGGGGGAGCGAGAGGACTTCCCCGTGCACTTCCTAACGTAATCCTCCCAAAGCGCTAAGGAGTTAGTAACTATTTTCTGGATGAGAGAAATTCAGCAAAGAAATACTAACACAGCTACCCAAAGCAGCCACATAGGTACAGCTGAGGCTCGATTTCAACTCAGTCACCAAAGCCCCTCAACAGGATATGTATCCTTCTTGCCTCAGAGGCAAATGCGCCCCCCGCCCCCCGCATAGGTCTTAACCTGAATTTCTTTCTTTTTTTTTTTAAGAAATATGGTTTTTAGATCTGTTCCAAACCTTCAATTAATTTAACTTTCTTTTATTTCAGGATTCATCTTAGTATTGGCTTAGGTTGCCAGAAGATTGTCTCCTCTGACTTTTTCATTCAGTATAGAAATCAGAAGTAAATACATGAATGCTCACACACACACACACATCCTCTTTGGATCTCATTGCAGAGGCTTGCAGGAAAGTGTGAAGTTATTCTAAGTCATGCAGAACTTGCTCATAATATACATATTATATATATGTGTGTGTGATTCACACACACGTGAATACACTTATAAAATTCTACATATAAAATTGTATCTATTCATACGTATACAGATAGGCATTTCTTCTAATTTCAAACTGAGTGGCTGTAACTGGGCAGACACCTTTTATGACCGACAGAAAACACAAGCCTTTCTTCTTGCACATGTAACTAGATAAACGTATGTGCTTTTTCACATCCTCACATGTTTACTGAACATTCACGGTCCAAATATCACTGAATGACCAGGGACTAGAAAGACATGGGGAAGAATTCAGCTAGGTTCCAGTTACAAAGGAACAAAACACAGAGTAGTCGCTACCCTGTAGGACACTTGATATAAAGCATAAGGCATGGTCCTGGCCTCACGGAGTATATAGTCTAATGAAGAGCTGGTTCCATCCCCTAGAGGAGGAAGAGTCTGAGAACCTTGCATGTGGATGCAGTAATAATTAAACCGGAGTGATGATGGACGGAACTCATCTGAATGTTTTCTGCTGAGGGGGAGGCCTTCCCCCATTCATTCAGGGGCATTCCCCCAGTATTTAAAACTGCAGCCTGGTCTCTTAAAATAATGAGGTGGGGGAGTGGCATGAGGACATCTGTTTTCTAACTTCTGGACCACTTTGTCTCAGGTTACAGTAACTAAAGTCTAATCCAGGGGCATTTTCATGCCCGTGGAACTACATCCCTGGTGTAGGTAGGTAATAAAAACTTCAGCCCTATGCCACTTGGCACTTACTTATTAGATCAATCCATTCTTCTACATCCCTCTTATGTTTAATGCTGTTGCGTTCATAATGAAAAAATACCCACTAATCCTCGAGTTTCAAGTCCTAAATTTTGATGCTCTAAAAATAAAAATGACGGGGCGCCTGGGTGGCTCAGTCGGTTGAGCGGCTGCCTTCGGCTCAGGTCATGATCCCGGGGTCCTGGGATAGAGTCCCTAGTCAGGCTCCCTACTCAGCAGGGAGTCTGCTTGTTCCTCTCCCTCTGCCCCTCCGCCCCAACTCGTGCTCCCTCATAAATAAATACAATCTTTAAAAAATAAAAATGACTTGAGCAGTACTTATATGTTCAATTATTTCACTATTTTGCCTCATCACACCTAAAACATTCCATGCCCATTTTCAATGAGCATCCTTAGTGGAATTTCCTAAGACAGGTACTTCTGAAGGAAAGTTGCACATAATACCTCAACTTTTTAAAAAAAAATTATTTTCTTTAAAATCAAAGAGTTAAAAAATGAAAATATTTTAAAAGACTTTGAATAAATGACTCAATATTAGTAAGCATTTTCTGAACACTTGTTAATTTTTGTGTGCCTATATTTTTGCCTTTATCGTTAATCTCTCACTGAAAGTCTCTCTCCCATCCAACTGAGGATGGGATTCACATTCCAACATCCACCTTGGTGTACCCACTCACTGTAGTTCATTCTAATAAGTGCACACCTAATCCCGAGCATCGATAGCAACTCAGGGCTTAAAGGAGGTCTGTTTAAAAAGAAAGTCCATGTTATTGGCTTCTGCACAGGTTTCCCCACTGGACTGGGAGTTCTTGAAGAGATAAAACTGAATTTTATTCATCCTTGTATCCCCAGGGTCTCCTGTCTCTGATATCTAGCAGTCAATAAGTTATTGTGCAATTGAATTCACTTTAAATGACCGAGTCTTCTCTACCAGCTCATGCTGCCTCGGGAGAGCCAGAAGCAGAGATCAGAGATCCTGGAGCATCTCCACGCTCCCCTCTTTCATAGCCCTTGATCATGATCTTCCAAAGGAATGCACCAAATCTGGGTCATATACTACTGCTATATCAAGTGCATCTCTCCCTCCAGATGCTACTAAGAAAGGAGAAAAAAACCCAGAAACTATGAATGTTCTTCATTCAAAACACAGATATCTCATATTGGAGATGGTTCTGAGGGCTGACCGTACTTGCCGGCTACCAGCTTTCTGGTACAACCGACAGTGACCCAGCTTACCCTTTGCCAGGAGTCCCTCTACGTGATGGGACTCCCCTGAGCATGTCAGAAACTCAGTGATGGGTCCCGGGAGGTGAGAAGTAGAAGCCTTGTATGGGGGGACAGTCCTTCCTTTGCTACTAAGGGGACATCTGCTCCCTGAAGCTTCTCTATACTAAATCAAGTTTAAAAGGCAAACAGTATACAATGAAACCTTCCACCTTGTTGAAATATTTCATCTAAAAATGGAAACCAAAGTCAGAAAAAAAAAATCATCATAAACAATGGAGCCAACTGGGTGATATTAGCACTGAGTTTTTATAATAGTTGCTACATAATGCTGGTGGATTTAAAGACAAGTCAGAAAATGAATGCGGCCAAGGCATTCCATTCTGAAGGTCCCAGTACAAAGAGTTTGTATGATGGTTTGTTTCTATGCGTTATCGTATTTCCAGAACTAAAAACTAACACGTATGCAGTTTACCATACTCAAGCCACAAACGGTCCCTTCCGCTGCAGGCATAAACTTGGTCTCACACCTGTGACCCACTCGGTGGCACCAAAGAGACTTGCAAATGTCCTGAAAGGAAAGAAGCAGCTGGTAAGGGTGTTGCTAGAATAAAAATGAAAATATCCAAAGCTTTTGTACACAATATTGTATTTTGATGGGGAGGTAATAATAGTTCATCTCAGGACCACTGGGCTTGAAACTAAGAGACCTGGTTTGTAATAATCACCACCAACACCACCACCAGTGAAGCAGGAGAGGCCAAGATTGGAATCGAGCACATTGGATTCAAATCCTTGCCCCAGAATCCCAGGTTCCACGCCCTATGGACGGACATGTTCTAGAAGTCTCCGATGTGCAGTTTTCTCCCCTGTGCAAAGAGTGATAAAAGTAGCTCTTGCCTCTCCATTGGTTCTCAAGGATAAATGGTGTGAATGATCACCATCATCACCTTCCTCCTCTTTAGTAATTTTGAAGCATTTCGACAATTCTCACACCATGAAAGAGTTTAACTCTCATGCTAGACTGTGGTAGGCAGAATACTGCCCCCCCCCAAAAAAGGACCACATCCAAATCACTGACACCTGTAACTTTGTGCAGTTACATAGCAAAGGAGAATTAAAATTGCAGACGTAATTAAGGTTGCTCATCAGTTGACCTTGAGATGGGGAAACTATCTTAATTTTCCACATGGGCCCAAGTTAATCATGAGGGGCTGTAAATAGGGCAGAGGAAGACAGAAGAGAACCAGAGAAAGGACAGTGTGAGGAGGACTAAGGGGGAGGTTGTTGCTTTGAAGATGGGGGAAGGGGAAGGGGCCATGAGCCAAGGAACGTAGGAGGCTTCTAGAAGCTGGAGAAGGCAAGAAAATGGCTTCTCTTCTGGAGCCTCCAGAAGGGACACAACCCTGACAACACTTGATCTTAGCCCAGTGAGACTCATTCCAGATGTCTACCTCCAGAACTGTAAAAAAATAAATTTGTGTATTAAGTCACCAAGTTCATGGAAAGTTAGAGCAGTCATAGGAAACTAGTACTGTTACTAACACCATTTAGCATTGGACACTAAGCTAATTCCCCATATAAACTAATTTAGATGATGGGACTGAGCAAGCTATTGACACTTTCAAAGCCACCAAGTCACACACAGCTGGTAAGTGGCAAAGGCAGGACTCACACTGGCCTGATTCCAGCCAGAGTCCTTGACCACTGCTCTCTGGACCTGGATTTGCCATTAAAGGAAGTTGGAAAGCTCTCAACGTCTCTGGGCCTCAGTTATCCATCTATAAAGCGAGGGGACCGAACCAGATTCCCTCCAGCTCAAACAGCTGAAGTTGCTACTCAGAATTATGTCATTAAAAGAATGTCAAAATCATGAAATGTCAAAATCATTCCATTTTGTTTGCCACATTCTATTTACTGGGATAGACGTGTGAACGCGTACAATTTGGAGGAAAATATTAACAACAAGGGAGGAAACAAAATGACTTTTGTGGTCACTTGGTGTGGCCCTGAAAATTCCATTAACCGGACACCCAATTCCCCAAGCCTTCCGGTTAATGTAGCTTTCACGGTGACACAATATGGCAAGAACATGCTCAGGAGTTATTTCACAAAAAGTTTTCCACAGAACCAAGAAGAGGAAATACAGGGAAACCAGAGAGATGTGCAGTGAGCCTGATTGTGTAAACCATAAAGTTCTCCCCCCCCCCCAAAAAAAAGAGAATGGAAGGATATTCAGGATGCTGCTGGGGACTATAACCCACCCGTGGCCCCACATATGTGCCACACATACCGTCATACCATTTTCAAATCTCAAAACAGCTCCTAAGACACAATATTACAGTGTTTCCCACACACGTGGACCTGCAACTGACATTAGTAGAAAGCATGAGGCAGCCTGCCAACAAGTGAATCAGCTTCATCATCTCTGTGTGCTCTCCTCCATGTATCACCCTGGGCCTGAGGGGAACAACTTAATGTGGAAAAAGACAGTCGACATCAAAATGGAGAAAGGAGAGGCAACCAATGAAACCCAGCCACAGTTAGAAAGGCTTTCAGAATTAAACTGTTTCCCTCCTGACAGCCAGCGAGCAGCCATAACCCACACCCTTCGCCTATGTGGCAGCCACCGAAAATGACCCTGGGGCAGACCCAGGCAGAGGAGACCCGGATTCCACAGCCAATGCCAAGCCACAGGGCGAAGGAGAAGGGGCAGCTGGAGAAGACCGGGAAAATGAGGCAAAACACAAAAACACAGGATTCCAGAGTGAAATCAGACAGGCTGTATGAACATGTTATTTCTTTTGTGGTGAAGGACATAAGTCAAACGTAATTATAGCCAACTACGTGCTTTGACGACCATGAGAGTCTTCTGAGAAAGCTCCCTTGCAAAGTAAACAGAAATGAGAGTTTGTACTTTTTTGCTTGCTCTTCCCTCTTTTTTTTTTTCCCAACATATTCAACTAACTTTTCCTTATCTATAATTCCCTAGACTGAAGTCATAATTTAAGGGAAAAAGAAATAACCACAGAGACTCCAAGGTCTCATGTTGCCTGCATGTGATTTTTAAGGAGAGTCTCGATACTAGGCATTACTCTGTCCTATCACTTGTTGACCATGTTGTCCTGTTGTGTCCCAAAGATTCTGAAGGACGCCCCTCCAAGCAAAACCCGATGTGCTCAAAATGTTAATGGTTTCTGCAAATCGAATTTTATAAAGCTCCGAACACATCCAAAACAAAATTCCCCATCTGTCCCCCCAAAACCTGTTCACTCTTCCAGCTCATGTTACGACACCTCCGTACTTCTAGATGCTCAAGCCAAAAATCCTAGAGTCCTCCTTGACTCCTCTCTCTCTCTCTCTCTCCCTTCCTTGAGGAGGGATGAGACGGGGACAGAGGCAAAATCCTCCACTTGATGAAAACAGGAGTGCTAAAGAAATGTTAGTTTTAGTTACCATGTAAATTCAGTAAATGATTCCTGGGTCTCTGGCAACACGGCGGGTACACGCTACGTATTTGGCATCCACTGAGGCAAGAGGCACACCTGGTCAGTTATAATATGGAACCACAAGTTTACGATGGTCCACAGAGGGTACAGATGGAGTCTGGGTGAAAGGAATGCTTAAATCTCCTTGGGGAAAATAGGAGGTACTGCTCGCACTGAATCTCCAACAACAGTAAAAGATGATTAGGTATTTGTCACATGGGTGACCATGCAGCATTCTAGGGTGGGAGGCATGTCTACAAAGGCTTGTAGACATGGAAGAAGGAACGGTATGAGAAAATACAAGGACATCAACACAGTTGGAACATAAGTCCATGCGGGAAGTTAGTAAGAGTTGAAACCTGATGTAGTAAATTTAGTAGATTGCAAAGTAGGTAAAATTTACTGATTACATTTAGATTTAGATACTAGGAAGTTTCTCCTTATTCCCCATTCTTTTATCCCAATGTCAAGTTCTTTTTTTTAAAATAATATTTAAAATTGAGGTATAACTGACAGGTAACACTGTATTAGTTTCAGGTATACAACATAATGATTCAGTATTTGTATATATTACAAAAGATCAGCACAATAAATCCTGTTAACATCTGTCCCCATACATTGTTACAATTTTTCTTGTGATGAGGACTTATTAAGATCTACTCGCAGGGTGCCTGGGTGGCTCAGCTGGTTAAGCAGCTGCCTAACTCGATCCCGTGATCGAGTCCAGCATCGGGCTCCCTGCTCGGCAGGGAGCCTGCTTCTCCCTCTCCCTCTACTGCTCCCCCTGCTTGTGCTCTCTCTCTCTCTGTCAAATGAATAAAATCTTAAAAAAAAAAAAAAAAAAAAGATCTACTCGCTCAGCAACTTTCAAACATGCAATAGAGTATTAATTATAGTCACCATGCTGTATATTGCATGTCCTTGATTTCTTTTCTAGAACTTTGTATCTTTTGACGTCCTTTATGCATTGCAATGTCAGATTCTTGAAAGAAGAAATACATGCCCATCCTACTATTTTTGACGTGCCTTTTCTTTTGAAGGAAGTGTTCTCTGAGGTGATGGGCACAAACGTAGTCACTGGAATTCAAATGCCTTCCCCATAATTCCTATTCTGCTTCGAGCCCTCTTGGTGCATCTGTAAGTGAACATTTACGGAGCTTCTGCTGTGTGACAGTAACTGCTGCCTGCTGAGGTAACAGAATACAGGCTGCTTGCTGCTAACTCAGTAAAATAAGGGGCATCGGAAGCACTGACCAGAGTCTTCCAGAGTTCGGGGCCTTGGGCAAGAAAGCCATGGGGAGAGAGGAGCCTGGGATGGCCATGCTGCTGGAGACAGGAGGGGGAGAGCATGAAGGAAAGCCTGGGTGTTCGCTGAGGGGTGCCGCCTTCCCAGGAGCTGTACCCTCACAATTACCAGGGAAGAACTGTCCTTATCCTCGCCTTACAGATAGATGAGGCCACAAAAGCCGAGGGAGGTTCAGCCATTTGCTCAGGGTTCTAGGATGTGGTGGAATAAGGTTTTAAACCCAGGTCTACCTAACTCCAAAAGTCAGACGGGGGTGGGGGGGTGGAGGGGGTGGGGTGTGTGTGTGTGTGTGTGTGTGTGTGTGTGTGTGTGTAAAACTGAAGACTGCCTAGTTCAATAATTCCCAACCCTGAGCGTGCATCCTAATATCACCTAGAGCCCTGTTCAAGCATTGCCAAGTCCTACCCCCAAACCTTCTTATTCTTTAGGGTGGGATGAGCCTTGATCATTTGCATTTATAACAAGTTCCAGGGGATGCTGATGATCAATTGCATCGCTGGTTTCAAAGACACTTGAGAATTCTTTCCTTTTTCCTTTTTTTTCTCTTCTAACTATTATGCAAAACTACCTTTCCAGGAGGCATAAAGTTCAAAAAAAGTAGGCAGTGGAGGAGAATACGTTTTAAGGGAAAGCAATGACAGGACAGTGAAGACTCTGAAAACAAACACCATCCTTTCCCTGTGCTGCCGGAGACAGGTCTACACGGTCCAGACCAGCAGGGCGAATGGAGGTTTGCTTGTTTAGGAAACCCCTCCCACGTAGGGCCAGGCAGGAACTATCTGTGATTCTCAGCGATAACGCCATGGTTGGTTACAAACAGGTATCTTCTGCCCCCTAGGCTGTGGGGGGAAACATTCCGCATTCGGGATCCACCACCTTCCCTGTCTTACCTCATGGTCATCTCAAACCTCTCCCTTAAGCAAATCTCCCGGCCCCTCCAGGCATTCCCATCCCTGTGCCTTCCTCATTCTAGCCAGTCTTCTAGTCTGCAATTCCTACTTCCCTTTGCTCCACTCCCCAAGGGAGACCATCAGACTGAGGTGCTGTCTCTCGAAAATATGGTATGGTTCCAGAAAAATATCTGTCACCGAAGACTGGCTGTTTGAGCCCTGCACACTGTCGTACACGGAACAGGCACCCCACACGTTTGATGAATGTCTGATCCTGAAGGCATCTTAGTAATTTTTAAAACTTTCTTTATATTTCTAAAGAAAATCAAACTTGTTAGCAATTGTGCATTGGCCGCAGAGTAAGCGCTTAAAAAATGTTTGATTAATGACTGCGTAAGCTAGTGAAACCTTTAGGAATGAAGGGAAGAGGAGACAGAGTTAGGCAAACTTTGTCCTCAAAGTGAATGTCCACTGACTTCTGCCAAGCACACCAACAGGCAATTAGAAACAGCCGTACATTTATTAATGTATACACGATACACCAGCATTTGCCAAAGTAAGGTCCATGTACCATGGAGGATACACCAAAAAAATTGTGGGTGGCGTGTGGGTAAACTTTTCTGATAGTCATACATTTAAAGAGCATTAGAAAAATATGCGATCCCATATCAAACCTGTGATTTGGTGGTTATTTATTAGGACTGGACTCATGTACTTTTAAGTGAGCTGATTTGTTAGAAAAGCAACACGTGAATAACAACACAGAGATACAGGGCGCCTGGGTGGCTCAGTCGGTTAAGCGTCTGCCTTTGGTTCAGGTCATGATCTCAGGGTTCTGGGATCGAGTCCCACATCAGGCTCCCTGCTCAGCGGACAGCCTGCTTCTCCCTCTCCCTCTCCCTCTGCCTCCCTGCCCAGGCGCGCTCTCTCTCTCAAATAAATAAATAAATAATCTTAAAAAAAAAAAAAAAAAAAAACAATATAGAGAGACAGCACAAAGAATGAAGGTAATTATCAATGACTGAATGTTGATGTTCATGACTGAGGCTTAGGAAACACTATTAACTGGAGAGAAGGAAGCTTAACATCAATGTGATGGACAGGTTTAAAAGTTTTGAGGCTTTGGGCAAATAGAATACACATTCTCTGAGCTCCATGTAAAAAATGATAATTCTCCTTTCAAAAGGTCTTTGTGAAGACTGAGGAGAAGTAAAGTAAGTCTCTAAGAAGATGCCTTCTAAAAAAAAAAAAAAAAAAGTCTGGCGCTTAAAGGACTGAGCCACCCAGATGCCCCCCCGGGGTGCCTGGGTGGCTCAGTCGCTGGGCATCTGCCTTTGGCTCAGGTCATGATCCCAGGGTCCTGGGATCGAGCCCCACATCGGGCTCCCTGCTCCTCGGAGAGCTTGTTTCTCCCTCCCCCACTCCCCCTGCTGCGTTCCCTCTCTCGCTGTGTGTCTCTCTGTCAAATAAATAAATAAAACCTTAAAAGAAAAAAAAAGAAGATGTCTTCTGTGGAACAGAGGCTCACGTGGCAAGTGCCAGGGGGCGGTGGGAGGGGCAGTGTTATCCTCAATGGGGCTGCAGCAGAAGGAGGAACAGACAAGAGGAGAGATGGAAAAGGGGAAGAACAGGAAGAGACTAGGGAAAGGGAGCTATAAAACTTTGTCATTTCCCAGTTTCCAGATACCTAGGAATTCCACCTTTCTCTCTCTGGATAGTAGGGAAGAACAACTTAAAACTGATTCCACTTTGTATTGATGTTGAGATGGTCAGTGGTGGAGTGCTGGACCAACTGGTCCAATGTTTCTCCCATTTCTACATCCTGGACCTTTGCTTTTCCCATCAATGTTTCTCATAATATTGAAGGGAAGACTGGACACTCAAAAAAGTTGGCTGTCAAGGGTAGTTTTCATATTCCATAAAGGCATAGGTATATATTTTGAGGTGGTGATGCTTTTTCAACGTATCACGTGAAAAGGGAATATGAACACAACAATAATAATCAGAATGATGAGAAGTAGGTAAATGTGACTCTACCCAGATTTACTACTTGTGATGAAATCCTCATCAACCCAGGAGGGATTTTCTCCCACAGATGCAGTCGGATGGTATTTAAACCAGGCATGGTCTATGGGGGACAAGCCCGGATAATTCACTGACAGTAAAATCGCCACTTAATTATCATGCCAAACAACTGACATTTTAGAGATAACCCAGACTCTGACCCTTGGCCTTCGCAAACCAAATGTTTAGATTTCTGTTAGGGACACAGACACATTGCAGAATCTTAATGTAAGTTTGAGATCACAAGCAAACATACCTTCACAAAACCGAGGCTGCATAGCTTGGCTTTTGCTCCAAATTGCCACTTGCACTGTGTGTCAGCATCATAAATCTGACCTGGTAGTTTGTCCGGATATTTATACTGTCCCGTTTGCTTAGGCTCATCCACCAGACAGCCAGCCTGAGGTGTGCTGCCACGGAAACACAGCCTTGTTAATTTTGGATCTTTATCTGTGATCTTTCCCCATAAAGCAATACGCCTCTGAATGCACTCACATGAAGAAAAGCATAGCATGGCGGAAGATATAGGTAATACTGAATGTTAAAGTGGTATTTGTTTTTTCCAGAGAGTGAGTCCTGTCCTGTCTAAGAAGATGGAATTTACACAGCTACGGAACGTTTCACCTGGCGCTGGAAGTCATAGCTCTCCAAGTGGTTTGGTTTGGCCAGCTAGATGGGAAAGGTCAATATATTTGAAAACTCTCCCCAACAATGGTATTCAACAATATTCAACAGATTTTTATTGGGGTGCCTACTGTGTGCTGAGCACGAGGCTAAGTGCTAAAGGTACAAAATAAACTAGACAGAGCTGGTACCTGTCTTCATGGAGTTGAAAGTCAGGCTGCATCTTTTATAAATAATGGGGCAGTGGTCAAAGATGTACTTTACCTTAAATAATCTTTACAAGCAAAAAATAAATTAGGTTTTTGAAAGTATCAGGAGAAAGGACACATTGGGGCAATAAGCAGAATAATTCCCCAAAGTGTGCTCAACTGGGATGTGTTAAGAAAAAAAAAAATCAGTCTGGATGGTGGATATTGTTAAATAGCACCTTCCCTCCATTTAAATTAAATAGCTAAGCTATGATATCAATGAGAGGTAAAAGAGCAGGGTGGTTAAGTATGATTTTGGAGGCAGACAGATGGGAATCCGAATCAACCATGAGACCAAGAGCAACTCTAATATACCTCATTACTGACAATGTCATCCATTAAGAGTTTAACAGATCCAGCAAGAAAATGCAATATGCTCAACCCAGCATAATAAGCATTCAAAGTCAACTGTTGTTATCATCATCCCAAAACATTTAATTGTATCATATTAATGACAGAAATTCAATCTGTATTAAGTTGACCTTGATTTATAATATTTATTGATTCTATTCTCACATGAGATAGAAAAGATAATTTCAAAGCCCCAAATAATAAATTTATAATAAGACAATCTTCTATTTGATAAAACTTATCATTAGCAAAAGGTTTGTCAATTTCTTACTGTTCTTTGGGGTATTATTTGGTTAAACACCTTATATTTAATCAGCTTTGCCTGTGTGTATTACTAATTCTGTAAACATTTGAAAATCGTATGCAATAGTACAATTTAAGAAAAGAAGTATCAATATTATCAATTCCCAAAGATATTTTGTTAGTTTCCCTAACATTTGGTCAAAGGAAAATGGGATTAGAACTTGAGTGTTCTTATGAGTCAACATAGCATTATAAGATATATCATAACAACTAGAGTGCTATTATAATTACAATGGTCAAATATACATTGTTGCTACATAAAATGAGAGGAAACTTCAAAGGGTTCCAACTTTGGGTTCATCACTGAATATGAATCACAGAGTGCTACCTTCCTAACTCCCATTTTACTAATGACAAGTAGTTTGAGTTATCAAACGGATTTTATATAGCTATCATCCCCTTTGGATGTCTTCTGGACATAAAATGAGCTCATGGTTATTTTAAACAAAATAGGTAAGCATGACAATATTCCATTCATTATAAAACATGCACACCATTTTAGCATTTTTAATACTCTTATGACCAAATTTATTGATCAGATTAAAATACTTAATCACAGTAAAAAGTATATCTAGCAACCTCTGGAGGTCATAAAGGGGAGATAGTTATAAGCATAGATCTTGGAGTCATACCCGACCTAAGTGTGAGTCTTATGTCTACACCTTACCAGCGGTAGTACATTAAGCAATACCATTAACCTCCCTAAGACTCAGTTTCCTCAACCAGAGACTAAGGATCCTAATAGGATTGCCAGAGAGGACTGAATGAGGCAACAGGTGCAGAGCATTTAGCACGGGTATTAGACCTTCAATGTATTTTTTCAATAGCAGTAATGATGACAATATCATTACCATTACCATCATCACCAGCACCACCACCACCACCATCATCACCAGCACCATCATCATCAACGCCAGCATCATCATCATCATCACCAGCACCATCCTCACCATCACCACCACCACCTCCATCATCATCACCACCACCTTCATCATCACCAGCACCATCCTCACCATCACCACCACCACCACCACCATCTTCATCATCATCACCACCACCATCTTCATCATCACCACCACCATCCTCACCATCACCACCATCTTCATCATCATCACCACCACCATCTTCATCACCACCACCACCATCACCACCATCATCACCAGCACCATCCTCATCATCACCACCACCACCATCATCATCACCAGCACCATCCTCACCATCATCACCACCAGCATCATCATCATCACCACCACCATCCCCATCATCACTATCACTATCACCATCACCATTATCAAGCCGTTGAGTATTTATTTTAAACAGCTGTTGAGCACTGTTTGAGGTCACCGCCCCGGGATTACCCCTGTTCTTTTTTGTCTTACCTAAGGAATTTCTTGAGATACTGCCGGCTACACGAAGACCAGGAAAACACCCCATTGTTTCCTGTCAGTGTGGGAGACATGATATTGCCTTCAGCCTTCCTGCAGGGATTGCCTTCCCCATCGTGAATCATGCCGAAGCTGAAATAGAAGAAAACAGAAAGCTTTCTGTGAAGCCATTTTCCAAATGATAATCAAAGGAAGAAGATACACTGACAATCAATGAACCCAAGTGAGAGACAGAGTTATCACAATTGTAAGAAAAAACAAAGACAAAAAATGAGTTACTCTATACAATTGACCTTTGAATACCATACGGGTTAAGGCCACTGACCCTCCCCACCTGCAGCTGAAAATTCAAGTATAATTTTTCTCTTTCCCAAAGCTTAACTACTAATAGCCTACTATTGACTGGAAGCCTTACCAATAACTTAAAGTTAATTAATACATGTGTTGTATGTTATATGTATTATGTACTATATCCTTACAATCAAGTAAGCTAGAGAAAAAATGTTAAGAAAATCATAAGGAAAATACATTTTTTAATTTTTTAAAAAGATTTTATTTATTTATTTGACAGAGAGAGAGAGAGAGAGAGCACAAGTAGGGGGAGCAACAGAGAGAGAAGGAGAAGCAGGCTCCTAACGGAGGAAGGGAGCCTGATGCTGGGCTCAATCCCAGGACTCCGGGATCATGACCTGAGCCAACTTAGGCCCAGGAGTCCCAGGAAAATACATTTAAAGTACTATATTGTATTTACCAAAAAAAAAAAAATCTACATCTAAGTGGACCCGCATGCACATAGTTCAAAGCAATGTTGTTTAAGAGTCAACTGTAGGGGAGCCTAGGTGGCTCAGTCAGTTGTGTCCAACTCTTGGTTTCAGCTCAGCTCATGACCTCAGGGTCGTAAGATCGAGCCCCGCGTGGGGCTGTGCGCTCAGCACGGAGTCTGCTTGAGATTCTCTCTCTCCCTCTCCTCTGCCCCTTCACCTTGTTTGCACACTCCTCTCTAAAATAAATAAATCTTTTTTTTTTTTTAAGAAAAAAGAGTCAACTGTAGTGTTGTAAAATTAATATAGAAAATTCTAAAAAATGCTAAGAGCTTTGTTCTATTATGTCTTGGCCACAAAATCAAAGAATGGTATGTCTGCTGTATATTTTAAGGACGAGAAACTTTTGGTCAATACATCTAAGCTAAATTAAAATGATGGGACACTCAAATTCTTTTATTTCAAGTACATTTTTTTTTTTTTTCCCCCCAGTTTTAAAACTGGGAAAGGAAGTTCACGGTTAGTAGGTGATAGGTTGAAAAAAAAAAAAAAAAAAAGCATTTAGACAAATGTTTGACATTCATATTTCTTTCCTGCTCTGTACAAAGGGGCCTTGTGCTTAACAGGCATTTTTGTACTGGTGTTCACAATAAAATCGGTTCATTCATACCTTGCTAAGAAAGCGGCTGTGCACATACCAGGATTCAAATTCCCTGAAGATAATCTGCTCATAAGAGACACTAGCACCAAAATATTCAAATATAAATTATAGTTGTGGAGATGATTTTGCTTTTATTTTTAAGTCAGAATGAGCATCCAACATAAATGTTGAATACGAGACACATACGCCAACACTCCTAAACCCATCTATCCAAAGAGCTTGCCCTGTGAAACAGTCATTTTGTTAAGCAGCGTGCTAATTCCAATGTGGATGCTACTGTTCAAGGAATGTTTGAAAAGCCTCTACAGAACTGCATCGCCACCAGATTTCATGCCTTATAAATTCGGCTCGTTACTCTCAGGTTTCTCATTCCTCATTTCGAACTCTATTCTCACAAGAGAAAGATTTACTAACACCAGTGAAGAGAATACTAAGTACACGCAACGACAGCAGCTACAAGAATATCCAGTGTGTGCGCCAAAAGCCCTTGAACGGTTAACACACCGTTACATTCTGGGAATTGACACGTCTGCCCAATTACTTCCTCAGTATAATGAACTAAAACGATCTTCACTGCAGCAGACCATGGAAGACATTCCTGAAAGACCAGGGGGTCCATTAGATGACTTGCAGTCCATCTATACCCACAATGGATTTCTGTGCAGCTATGAAACATTGTTGTTTAAAAAAAGCAACACCCACGATGACACACCTTGACTGAGGGAGCTCTCCTTATTGTCAGGTACGATTCTGAGCTTTACCCAAGATTTAGCCTATCTATTCTGACTAGACCAACAATTATCATTAGGGGGATGCCAATGAATCACCCAACTGGTTTTCACAGAATCACTCACTTGTGCCCTGACTCATGAGCGATGGTGAAGGCCAGGCCAAGCCCCGTGTCCTCATTGATGGTACAACTTCGGTACTTACTGCACATTCCACTGATGGGAGCAAACCCTATTGAGAGAGCAATTTCAAGTTTTAGTCCAAAGGGCACACATACAGATACCTGACCATTTCTTATGGCTTCAAAATGTTCTGCACAGTTTTAGTTTCACTGGTTAACATAATTAATTTCAGTTTAATTGATGCACGTACTTAATTTTTTTGCAGGGAAGCACTAAAGGCATAGGATTATCTGTCCTGCCCAGATAAATGCAGAATTTAACATTTTCTTTCCTTTTAAAAGATACTGTCATCAACAGATCCTCCTCCCAACCCTGTAAAGTCACTATGACTGTTGTATTTTCCATTTTACATACAGAACAGGAAGCTGCAGGACATTTATATGCCTTATCTCAATTAAACCAATGCAAAATATCCACCTAACAGCACTACTAGCATTAAAGCTCAAGGTATATTTTCTAAGAGAACATACATCCTGGTCTTTTTCTGAAGCAAACAACATGAAAAGGTCTGAACGATGTGAACAGATTAAATGCATTTTTTTTTCCTATTCACTAGAATGTGACAAATGCTTCTGTTTTCAAAAACTACTTCCTTCTAAGAGCAGCTATAAAATCATTCTAGCCAGTGTTTGAGTCTATCTTGAACCACATTACAGCATTAAATGTCTTTCTTCCCCATTTGGGGTCCTCCTATGCAGAACAAGAGTATGTACCCAGTTAGTATTAAATACATGCTTGTTGGATGGACTGCATCCACTTTGCTGCTATGTGGTCCGTGAGATAATCTGAGCAACTTAATGTGGAGGCATATATTATCACTGGCACCACCACCACCAACACTGAGCTAGAGGAGCATTAATTCATCAAAAAAACAAACTGTTGATTTCTTACTGTATGCAATGGAATATACTAGAAAATACAGTATAGATGTGGAAGATATAGTCCTTACTCATTGTCTCGTGCAAATATAGAACAGCTGAGTCCTTTAAAGGTCAAGTAACTTTCTAAAGGATGCACGTCTATGCTACCCACGGGCACAGTGATGCACCATGGAGATCAAATTTTCTTCAGCAGCCCCAGTTGGGCTTATGGAATAAATCACAACCCGTCTAGTTAAACAATTCACCTCAATGATCATCAATAGAGTTAATAAAGAAAAATACAGAACGAATAAAGGAAATGAGCTCACCATTCCACCCTGACTTGAGTTAAATAGAACAATATTCACCACAGGGTACAGTGAAGATAACTATTCCACAATTTAAATATTAGGTCTTCTTATTAAGGATCCTTAGGGCCACCCACCCAGTAGACAGTTTTCACAGGTGTGAGTGAAACACCCATTCATACCTTACCTAGAGTGTCACATGGTTCATTCTTCCAGGAACAAATGTCAAATCCCGTGAGTAGGATGGCGTGGTCATGCCTCTTGCCATTCTTTCCAATGAGGGCAGACTGCCACTGACAAAAACTATTCAGAGACTGGTCTGCATGGTGGTTGATCAATAATCCTCCCTATGGGAAACCCACACAAATCAGAGTGTGAATTTGTCAGAGGTGAGAACGTTGAATTATTCCATTTGTACGAGCAAACACAGAAACACATTTCTAGGGAGAAAGGTCAGTAGAGGAAAACACTTGAGCTAAGGTTGGAGACAACTGATTAAAAAAAAAACAACAAAACACCTTAAAGCTATTTCAGGTAAATTCTCACAATATTTAAAGCAACTACAGAGTTTTAGTAGTATACTTTATGACTGGTTTTATTTCTAAAAAAAAAATAATAATAACCTGACATCAGTTAGGAATATTTGTGTTCATCTCATGCTGGTATCACCTTTATAAAACTGTTAAAGTTTTTAGAACCTAATTATAAGTTAATAGTGATAAAGTTCAATGCCTTCTTCAATACCGCATGAGGAAGGTAGTGACCACAATTTATTTACCCCTATGTCAAAATTTCCAGTAAAGGGCTTGCCACGTCACAGATTAAAATCAATCCATCCATCAATCAATAAAAAGAAAACTCACTGAACGGATGTAGAAACAAATAATTATAAGACTCTGAGGGGTAAGATAGGACCTAGCTTTAAGATAATTATTTACCAAATCTTTGCTTAAAACTATTGACTTGGGTCAAGTTGAGGGTTTTTAGAGTAGGTCTTTAATTATCCGTGAATTAGGATGCCTCCGGCTTCAATATCCTTGGGCAAAGTATTAAGTGGTAGGTTAAAGACAAAAGTGACTCCCAATGACACACACCCTCCTTTCTACCTTCCTAAAATTCCAAGAACAATTTGACAGGTTAACCTCTGCAGCTGTACACACCTGGATGATGAGATTAATTTTTGTCTTGTCTCTGACTCCTTGCTTTGTACATTAATTACTGGGGTAACGGATGAAGAGGAGAAGCCACAGGGGACTTAAAAAACCTGGTAATCTCTACCTCAGAAAAATACAGTTGCAAACAGCATCAAAACACTAGAAGCTGTGAGTGCCATGCAATTAACACTTTATTATATGTTCTGGTTTTATGATTTACTCCATGCCTGTGTCTTGCACCTCAAGGTAATCAATTCAAGGGCAGTTAAATATTCCTTACTTATTCCCTGTAGTACCTAAGATGGTATTGGGGAGACAGCAGGTTTACTACAAGAATCTTCTGGTGACTTATTTTCAGTATGTTTTCAAAATATCTTTTTAAATCTACCTGCAATTACCCAGCATATCCAACGTACAAGATCCAACTGACCCTTAAATCTACTATCAAATGCCCCTTCCCTGTAAAGCCTACATAATATTTGTATTTTTATATATAATGTAATATTTATACTATATATGCATATTTAATCATATCTATGCCATTGTATAGATACATGTGTTTTATAGTGTATGTGTGTATATATATATACATATATATATAATTATTTTGTGATGTTTTAGTTATTTGAATATATAACCCTATTAGGTTGTACTTTCTTTGAGGACAGGGTCAGCCTATTTTCAAGATGGAATTTCTAATGACTAGTTCATGGATCGGTACACAGTAGGTATTCAATAAGTAGATCCTGAATGGCAGAATGTATTTTTTTTAAGGATTTTATTTATTTATTTGACAGAGAGAGGAAACACAAGCAGGGGGAGTGGGAGAGGGAGAAGCAGGCCTCCCACCGAGCAGGGAGCCTGATGCGGGGCTCGATCCCAGGACCCTGGGATCATGACCTGAGCCAAAGGCAGACGCTTAATGACTGAGCCACCCAGGCACCTCCTGAACAGCAGAATGTATTAAGAAATAAGTGAAGTTTGGCACTTACAGGTTCTTGTTCCAGAAGAATGAGGCTCACCACAACAATGTTTATGTCACTTCCAATGGTCCCATCTTTAAATAGGCTAGAAACCTGTTGGAACAATTGAAATCAAATGAAAATAAACAAAATCTAAAAATTTCCAAAACTCTGTGTATTAATCAGACAGATTTATAAGTATGCAGGCTTCAATTTTACGAAATTGAATATATGTATATGTACGTATGAAGCAATTTCCTCAAAACTCAACTTTTTTCCAATAAAATTATGTGACTATAGCTGCTGTTCAATCCATACAAGGATATTCTGTGATTATTGGCTGTTCTGGAGATCCAGAGTGTTGGAGTCCTAACAAACTCCCTTACCATGTTCATGACCGTGAGAATGTACGTGGTCACATTTGCCTTGCCGTGCTTTTCCACCATTTTCTTGTCTGCTACCACAAGGGTTTCCACATTTAGGCCCTTTTGTGATTTTCCAGCTGATCTTCTGGGTCGCCCTGCACTCCCATACTCATCAAACCTGAGATAGGTATCCTCCGTGGGAGGCTTAGGGGCATCTACAATGAACATAAGAGCATTTGGAGGGGATTATCAGTGGAGAACATCTGGGTGAGATAGAAAGAAATCTAAACAGGGCAGGGAGAGAGTCCGTAACCAACACTTGACAGATCTACTGATAAATGATGACTTCGGTGCTTGTCCTGGGGCTTTCCTCCTAGTTTGTGGTAGAGAAAGATTCATTCAAAGAGGTTGGTAGATGGATAAACTCAACAACTCAAAAATACCCTAACAAGTGGAACACACACACACACACACACACAAACTACAAACCTAGTTAGTACAGCAGGTCAACAAAAATCAATTTTGTCCGAATAGTCTTTAAAAACAGATAATGCTCATTTTATTTTATTCTAAACACTGCAGAAAGAGACATTATTCTTTGCATCTGAATTCATAACACTTTATATATTATCTTCTAAATAAAATTTAGAAATATACGTCCTACAAAACACTGTCCATGTCTAACATCCTTGTTTCATCAACACAAACTTGAATATAGCACAAAATAAGTGCTCAATAAGGACTCTTTGACCCAATATTGAGTTAGTTTTTGGGGACATATAATAGTCAGGGGTGGTATTTAAAATGATATTAAATATTTCACAAGAGGTAAGGTGCAGGCACCACCTTAACAGAGTGGATACTGGCCATGGCCTTTGAGAAAGATACCTGGCAGTGTCAGGATGTTGGGCCAGGCATGATCCCTTCAGTTAATGGGGAAGGACAAGTCCAAGGATTGCTGGGAGAGAACAGGGCATTTGGAAACGTAATACTAACAGAGAGTTATTTCAATACTTCAACAACTAGTACAGTCATAACAGTAAAGTCATTATAACTCTCCGCAGAGTGAAATTAAAAAATCAAATTATGTAGAGTTAGATATAAAACCTCAAGTTGGCCGCTTTGATAAGTGACCCTCAGTCTCAGTTTCTTTATCAGTGAAAAGAGCATAATACCCATAACACCAATCATAAGGCTGCTCTAAAGATCAGCTGTGATATTTCTATCACATACATATCACGGTCACTATGGACAGCACCACTATTATTCGTATCACTATTATCATAAATCTGTGCTAAATTGATGTTCCTTAAAGAGGATATTTCTGTTGACACCCCAAGCCCCAAAGACCGATTAAAATGGTACAAACATGATATTTCATTATTGCTCCCAATCAACAGCTCAGGGATACCAGTACCCCTTCTTCTTGGGTAGAACCACCATCTGGCTGCTCTGTCCACCTCGGCACTCACCTGCCATTCACGGCCTACTGAGCCTTTGGAATGTGTCTGGTGCCAGTGGAGAAACTGAAGTTTTAATTTTAATTTTAATTTCCATTTAAATTAAGAAAGCAGACCTTGATGCGGTGATTGAAAAACAAGTAAGTCTGGAACAGCATGAATATGTAAATCTACTTTTCTGACCTTAAATTTTATGAAATCCAAATACAGATTAAGTATTTCTGATGAGAATTTGTTGCCTACATTGGAATTGTGTTCTAAGTGTCAAACAATGACTAGATTTCCAAAACTTAATATAAAATACCCGATTTATAAGTTGGTATACTGATTGCATATTGAGATGGTATTTTATAATTTATCGGGTTAAATAAAATATGTTACAAAAACTAATTTGCCTATCTTTAATTTTTTTTAAATGTGGCCACTGGAACACTTAAAACTACTTGTGGGGCTGACATTGCATTTCTCTTAGATGCCGCTGGTCTACAAAGTGCAGAGGGTTGTGCCTGGGTCACAAACCATGTGCCTGGGTCACAAACCTCTATCTCACTGCCACCTCCACATAAGTGCCAATGTTCTCATTTCCTGTGACGCTATCCTTCAAGAGCTCAAAAGGAACAAACATTCCAACCACCCCTAAGGATTCATCTTTGATTTCCTTCATTATTGGAAGACTGGGTACCTTTCTCAGGAGCACAGAAACCAAGATAATATAGGGACCCGTGACTAAAATAAACAAAAGCATATCAAGACTTTTCCTAGTTTAACCTAGAAGAATTGAGAACTGATCACCCAGTTTTTGCCTGACAGGGATGAATGTTGGTCCATCTCCAAGACTAATTTCAGGGAGTGCTTAGGGTAGCCCCATTTTAACCTGCGGAGTCAGCACACCTGACTGCACTCAAGAAAGCCTGCCGAGGGCCCACATAAGAACAGAGTAAGAAAAAGTTTCCTTACATACATTTCTTGCGTCGTCCACAAAAATGCTGCTTTTGCAACCTTGGGTGGTGATGCTCTCTTTCTTGACTCCGAGACGCATGGGGAGTATGAGCTGGGGAGTGCCCGGGATAATGCCTGCTGGAGCCTGGGTAGTCATGGCAATGCTGGACCTTCTCCTCAGCTGTCCTTTTGTACAGTACATGAGGATGGTGTCCGGCAGGTGCGCTGTAGTTATGTTCCTGGGCCAGCAGCTGAGGTAACGGTGAAATGAGGAATTCGTTTTGTCGTGTCCTTATTAGACCTGACTAAAGAGCCAAACACACAGAAAACATTAATGGTTCCAGGCAATCCCTTCTTACGTGGTGATTTTCAACAACTGTTTAATGGCTACCTCCTGTGTGCTACTTTGTTAGCACCCGTGCTAAGTAATTGACGTCCATTATCTATTTCATATATACCATAAACAGTTACAATACTGTATGTTTCATATGTACCATAAACAGTACAATACTGGGGGCGCCTGGGTGGCTCAGTTGGTTAAGCGACTGCCTTCGGCTCAGGTCATGATCCTGGAGTCCCGGGATCGAGTCCCGCATCAGGCTTCCTGCTCAGCAGGGAGTCTGCTTCTCCCTCTGACCCTCCTCCCTCTCATATGCTCTCTCTCTCTCTCTCATTCTCACTCTCTCAAATGAATAAATAAAATCTTAAAAAAAAAAACAGTACAATACTGTAAAATACCTCCACTTTACAAAAGACAAAACTGCGACTAAGACAGTAAGTAGGAAAGCTAGCACTGGCATTGTAGGGAAGGAAAAAATAACTTTCCCTTTACCCTTCTAGGTTCTTGACTCAGACCTCATTGTAATAAAAGATTAACAGGAAAAAAACAAACAGATGTTTAATAACATGTATACCTTCCTTCAACATGGGAGTCACCCAGGAAAACTGAGTAACTCCCCAAAAGGGCCCAAGACACCACCTTATAAATTCTGTCTCCCGGGAAAGATAGAATATGTTGAGGTGGTGATGGGGGTGGGGGAAGGGCAGTCATGCAAGGTTACCAGGAAAAGCACAGAAAAAAGAGCTATGGTTGATATGCAGATTTAAGTCCTGGCTTTCTGCACCGACAAGTTGCTAGAGATTTGGTCACCCTCCTGTTCCTGGCACAGAGAGGGAGGCACCCCCACAAATGGAGATCTCCCTTGTGAAGGTAAAATGGTAACTTCTACTCGGTTTTCAGAGCTTTTCTTATGTCTGCTGTTTCTTAAAAACGATCAGCTGAAAATAATCCTTATGCCAAAGAGGCAGAGTGTGGGGCATCCAGAGCTCTCTACCCTCAGAAGCAGTGCCCTTAGCTACAGTTCCAGACTCTTCACTACTAATCGTGATGCGTAAGGACTCTTGTGCCTGAGAGCAGAGCCACGTGTCGTCCTGGAGCCTCTGCATCTATGACAAGGGGGACACAGCGGCCAACACAGGATGGAGGGGGCTGCTTCATAGCAGCCCGGCCCTCAAGGGACCCATAGCACGGGCAGGAAAAACCATGACATTCCATCCTGGTTTCACAAGTGCTAAGTAACAGAACTAGCATAGGTGGTGGAGCGGGGAGAGTGGTCACGGTCATCTCCATGTGTTATCGAAAGAATCTGCTAAATGGAGAAGAAATAGTGAATCGGGACTTCTACCCCCTCCACTTTGACCTCAGTCTGTACACTCTAATTGATTCCATTGTTCTTTCTGGCTTATCTCTTAACTCAGGCAAAAGCCCCAGGGGGCAACATATCCCTGGATGAAACTGAAACTACCTCCTCAAGCAAGAATGACTCCCCTGAGCCAGCAAGACCCCATGTGACTGACCCCAAGACAATGACAGACCTGACCTTCACTGCCCACCTGCACTACCCACTAACCTTTGCTCCACATTTTCCTGACATAAACCTGGAAGTATTTTCAGCACTTTGGAGACAGCCTTTGAGATATGAGTCCACTGTCTTCCTGATGCTGGCCTCACTGAAATAAATGCCCTTTCTTGTTTCCCCACAACTCGTCCCTCTGTCTTTGGATTCTGTCAGTGGCAAGTGGCCGGACCTGGTCTGTTTCAGGACCGCTGGAGCCAGGCGCTCTTGAACCCCTGTGCCTCAGCTATAACAGGGGACTCGGCAATCCCATCCAATCACAATTTCGCTTTCCAAGTTCACGGCACAAAGTGTGTATCTTTGTACCTGATATTTCAGCCGCAACACACCCCTGCCTTCCCTTCCACACCTCCGCCCTCTCTCTTCTTGCATTTGGTTCAGAAGGTCCTGGACATCCAGGCCCTGGGATAGCAAGTATGGTCTGCTGGCCCTGCCCCTTCAGCCCACCCAGGAGCTTGTTAGAGATGCAGATGCAGGTCTCATCCCAGATCCACAGCATCAGAGTCTGCATTTTATTTAGATCCCCATGTGATGTGTGTGTCTATGAAAATCTGAGAAGCACTGACAGAGGCTGGCCACTCTTAACCGTTGCCGAACATCAGAAACCCGCGGGGATCTGAAATGCACACACAGACTCCCTCACTCCCAGGCAGAATCCTGCACCATCAAAAACCAGATCTCTATCCTTGTGACTCATGCATCAGACCTTCAGTGCTGAACTGCTCTGGTGACTATCGCCATGCACCAAGGGCTTCGCGGGCCAGTCTTCTAGGGCTTCCCTTCTTCATGAGCAAAATGGGGACACTCTTCCCCTCCCTGACTACCTTACAAAGGGAGAGAGAATAACCATTGAAGAAGCCCTTTACACACTCTCACCTACAGCAACCTAGGTGGCTAAGGAGGACGGCTGATTGAATGAACAGTCACTGAATGCCAGGGAAGTGCGAGGCACACAACTGTGCAGGAGATACACAAACAGAGGAGGTTGCTTTGCTGGGGAGCCAGACACCTAAAAATTCAAGGATGCTACCAAATGCTAAGGGGGTGTCGGGGCGAGCGCAGACTACTATGGGAACACCGAGGTGCCGGCACTTAACCCGCCTGTGGGCTGGAGGGGTTGCTGCATATGGGCTCTGTGCCCAGGCCTAATTTGGGCCCGCTGTTAGGGTTCAGCTCCTCATTCTTAAAAGAAGTCCCAAAACATGTGATTTTGTCCTGATTTTCCTCCCCCTTCAGGAGGGTGCTGCCTTCGGAAAGACTGCCTTATTGACTTGAAGCACTGACCTATTATCTAGAACTAGGACATAGACAGATGTTTTCCTTGGCTCGGTGAACTCCCACTGAGCACCTAATTAGCAGCCCTGTGCCAGGGGTTGGCATAAAGAACAGAGGCACACAGCAAGTCAATAGAACTGTTCACATTCATGTTCTCAGGGGAGATTCTAGAAGAAGAGAAATCGATTGGCAAGATAAAAATTCCGACAAGTAAAATTCCACAATCTAGAAATCTTGTCCATCATCTTTTCAGGCTGGCTCTCAGAGCAACCCGCCCTTCCCCACCCAGCCCAGGGCCATGCTGGTAGAGGTTTTCATCCCTCATTTGGACACTTTCTGTTTAGTCTCCCAAAGCCTCCTCTCATATGGTCTCCACACATTGGCCAGAGTCCTTGTCCTTGGTAATCAACTCTTCCCATGCACTCTGGTATTGATCTCAAATCCAAACCCCTTTTCCTGGCCCACAGGCCCCTGCATAACCTGCTCTGTGTGGAGCTGGGCAGTTTATCTGTCCCCTCTCCCTTCCTCCTCACCATTCTTACAGGGCATTTCACTTCTTGAATCTGCTATGTTCTCTTACTTGCAGGGGAGCAGAATTTGCCACCCCAAAATATGCCTCTTTCGCACAAGGATATCTTGCGCTGGTTATTTTTAAGAATCAGCCCACACAGGGCTGCCTGGGTGGCTCGGTCCACTGATCTGCTGCCTTCGGCTCAGGTCATGATCTCAAGGTCCAGGGATCCAGCCCTGTATCACACTGGGCTCCCTGCTCAGCAGGGAGCCTGCTTCTCCCTCTCCCTCTGCCTTCTGCTCCCCCTGCTTGTGCTCACTCTCTCTCTCTGTCAAATAAAATAAAATAAAATCTTTAAAAAAGGAAAGAATCAGCCCGCACAGGAGAAGCTCTGAAAACCTAGAGAAGTTACCCTTCTCTAAGAGACGTTTATGTTTATAAAGGAAATCTCCATATATAAGAGTATCTTCCTCTGTGTACCAGGAATAGGAAGATGACCAAAGATCTGGAAACTCTTCTCAATGGAGAAGGTGTGGACTTAAATCTGCCTAACCACCATACCCTTGCTGACTGCACTTGGCCTGATAAGGTCCCGTAACTTGCTCCCTCAACATCTTCTTCTGTCTTTAGCTGGAGATGGTATTTAGGGTGGTGTCTTGGGCCTTTTGGGGGAGATATCTAAGTTTTCCTGGGTCCCTCCCATGTATGCAGGAGGTATACATGTTATTAAACATCTTTGTTTTCTCCCGTTGATCTGTTTTTTATTACAGGGAGGTCTGAGCCAAGAACCTAGTAGGGTAGAGGGAAAATGATTTTTCCTCCCCCACACACTCTTGCACACTTTTTCTTTGACCTCTGATCTCCTGCTCCTATCGACTTGCTTGGCTTCTGCTGCTCACTGCTTTGTCACCTTCCCCTCAAAGAAAGTACACTCATGGCCCTGTTTCTCCCCTACTTCCAAATGCTCTGACGCCACCGTTTCTTTGCTCATGTCTATCTACAGTGACAGAAACAAACAAAATGCCACCCCCCCCCCACCATACACTGTGACAGCTAGAGCCTGCTGTGTGTTACACGTTATCAGCAAATCGACATTTGTTTATTAGTCTACAAATGTTGGTGGAATAAGGGAATGAAAGAATCTCTGGCCGCAGGCTTGCTGAGGACACGCTAGCCAGCGCCCCCTCCCTCCACAGCAGAGGAGGAGACCAGAGGTGGGAAGCAACAAGTTCAAATACATGAAAAACCAGGCACTCTTTCCTGAGTCCAGCTGTGAAGCCCGGAGCACTCCTGGGGGTGCTTTATTTGAACATTACGACCACCCTGTGAGGAAATCTCAGTTGGAAGCACAGGTAGAATGGGGTCCCTCTGATGTGAACCCTGGCCTCCCAGGGCCCCCACCTCTTCCACAAGCGTGAAGACAAAAGACACCATTAACAGTCCCCAGCAGACAGAGTGAACAGTTAAAAGGGCGGGGGGGGGGGGGGGGGGGGG
>NC_058418.1:49272843-49305542 GCF_002201575.2 Neomonachus schauinslandi
CTGATAACGTGTAACACACAGCAGGCTCTAGCTGTCACAGTGTATGGGGGGGGGGGGGGTGATTTATCCATGAAAGCCCTCCTGCCTTACTAACTTCCTAACTTGGTTAAACTAATATCAAAGGCTTAAGCCACTTAAGTGCCTAAACTGGACTAACCGGTTGGGAAACTCTCTATTCTCCCTGTTTCTTGAGCACCTTAAGCAACTCAAAGGCACAGCGAAAGCTTCTGTGTTGAGAAAGCATAAAAAAGAAAGAAAGAAAAAAAAGAATTGTCACCCTATATCGGGACAAACACACTGGCCCCACACGGCCCTCTCTTTTTCAGTTCAGAGTGACAAGGACAAAAATCTAGAACAATTCTTCAAAACGAAAAAAAGAATTTTACAATGCCGTATATTAAGAAAGAAACATTCTTTTTTGGGTTGAGTTTGACAAAAAACATTGGAGTCTGACCAAATAAATACATTTTATAGTTTAAAAATCCAAACCCAGCACCTCCAAAAAGAGCCATCTGTTTATTTGGAGAATATGTGAAGCATCTTGAGTTACTGAACACACGCAACGTTCTGGCTCCAACAGTGGTGAGGAAGATGGAGCAGTGGTCTCATGTGGCTTCCAGTTAAATGCGGGAGGCCAGGGTTAAGTAAGATCACAAATGGGTATGGAATATTCCTTTGGGCAAAGTATGAAGAAACAAAGTGCTCTATGAGAGAAAACAAGGATGAGGAGAGTGGGAGATCACGGGAGGCTTTCCTGAGGATGGCATTTCCAGGAGACCAGAGCCCTTTCCTGGCTCATGGTGGGGGCGGGGGGAGCTGGTGAGGGGGGCAGGAGGGGACAGAGACCCAGTGGCCTACCAGAAGGGGATGGAGTCTGACGATGCGCTGAGGCTTCCCCTAGGCTAGGGAAGGACAGGAAAGGCCTCAAGTCCCTGGGGAGGTGGGTTTGCTACACTGAGAGCTGTTCCCAACTCCCCACCCAAGGGGCCTCCTCTCTCTCAGAAGAGAGAGGGAGCCAGGGATAAAGGCCTGGCTACCCCCCCTTCTGGACGGAATACTATTCCCACATTAAGTGTCAACCTTCTCCAGTTTCAAAGACTTAGAAACCCAGTCACATAATTTAACTGCTAAACTTAAAGATGCAATGGATACAGACCAAGACTCAATAGTCTATGTAGATCATAGTTTACCACTTCATACTTTTAGAAAGGAGAGACTATAAGATGATATACTCTGTTAGTCGTTGTTTTCTATTTCAGATTTCAATGGTCAAATAATACATCAAAGACTCATGAAGGGTATAAATCATACTTCAGGAAACTGCCCTTTAAAACACTCTCCCCCTAGGTCATATTTAAATTCTATTAAAGGCTTTAGACTTAACAGAAAAAGGGAGACTGCAGATTCCAGAAAGGACAACGTCCTTGTCTTGAGCGACCTCTATCCCAACACTTGTCCCTATTAAATAATCAAAAACCGATTCAATGGGTTTGCTAAAAGTGAGATGATATATCGTAAAGAAAGGTCTTGAAGTAATTAAAAAAAAAAAAAAAACGCCCAGGGTCAGTATCAACCTTCTATTTCTCTTTTTAGGAAAGGCTAATGGAACAACAAAATAGCCCCCATGAGGCTGGCTGGAGAAAATATTGGCAAAGACATATATTTGTGCTTACCAAAAATCCATTGATTTTTCACTTTTTAATTTTTTACCCGTTGCCAGAAATAACGATAAAAAAAAATTGCAACTTTAGGCAAGATGTCACATTCTTTTTTTTTAAAAAAACTCCTATTTTGCCCAAACAATAGCACTAAAGAATAACTAACTGATTTGTTGCCCAACGTGTACGAGGATACCCCAAAGAAGAAATCTCAGAATCCGGAATATATATTTCTTTTTTTCAAAAGGCATGTCTACATGTGAGGGCCTGTCCAAGTTGTCCTTTAACCCTCGCCCCCCTGCATGTGTAGATGCAGATGGGAGAAAATTCTATTTCGGTGTTTTAGGATTATATGCTTTGTAGAGAACTGAGGATGTTATCAGCGTCTGGATGCGCTCGGCGTAATGTCAGATTTTGTCTCCTCAGCCTGATCTCGGGTCCAAATAGTTCTACTTGTTCTCATCTCGAACCTAGTCTATGTTTTATGTTAATATTTACTGAGGAGTTGACAGCTTACACGTTGCCTGATAAATAAATACTCACTTATTCGATCAGTAAGAAGCCCAATGTTAGGGATCCTTTTATTTCCATTTCACAGGTAGGGGAGAAAAAAAACCAACCAGGAGTTGAGAGTGCTTCAGCCCGGCTAGCAAGCAGTCGAGCTTCAAGTTTACCTCTAAACTGTTGGGTTTTTCCTGAAGATTTATTTATTTTAGAGAGAGAGCAGGGGGAGGGGCAGAGGGAGAGAGACAAGCAGACTCCACACTGGGCACAGAGCCCGACATGGGACTCGATCCCGCAACCCTGAGATCATGACCTGAGCTAAAATCAAGAGTCGGATGCTCAACCGACTGAGCCACCCAGGCGCCCCCTGAACTGTTGTTTTTATGTTGAGCATTTCCTTTACTTCATTGTCTTTGTGCCATTCCATTTTATCTTAATTTTTATCACTTCTTCACACGGTTCTAAAACATCCTCATGCTGATGGTTTTCCTCTGTTAGAGACTTTTCTCAGCCGTTCTCAATCCCTAGTCCTTCGCTTCTCTGGTGCTTCTTTCTCCTCTTCCAATCCCTGGACCATGGATTCCTGTCTCATAAGGACTGCGTACACTTCCTTAAGCTTTTCGCTCACTCTAAACTGAGATTTCTTCTTTGGGGTATCCTCGTACATGTTGGGCAACAAATCAGTTAGTTATTCTTTAGTGCTATTGTTTGGGCAAAATAGGAGTTTTTTTTAAAAAAAGAATGTGACATCTTGCCTAAAGTTGCAATTTTTTTTTATCGTTATTTTTGGCAATTTATCTTATTACCGTCAGAGGGGGAAAAAAACTCTTACACTTTGGAAAAAAAAAAAATGTACATGTCAACACAAAACTGGCATTTCCCATTCATTCATTGATAGCAGTATTACCATCAACTAGCTTCATAATACAAATATGATTTAGGAGAAGATTTAGGATTTCCAGATTAATATACACAGTAATCTTCCTTCAAAAAACTGTAAAGCCCACTCAGTGCAAATTTCATCAGATACTATCAATATCCCCAAATTGCCTGGCAAGGGAAAGGACCACTGGGGCACCTGGGTGGCTCAGTCAGTTAAGGATCTGCCTTTGGCTCAGGTCATGACCCCAGGGGTCATGATCCCAGGGTCCCGGGATCAAGCCCTGCATCCATCGGGCTCCCTACTGAGTGGGGAGCCTGCTTCTCCCTCTCCCTCTGCTTCTCCCCCTCCTTGTGCATGTGTTCTCTCTCTGTCAAATAAATAAAATCTTTAAAAAGAGAGAGAGAGAGAGAGAGAGAAGGGACCATGAAGCCAAGAGCCACGAAGTTTTTTCAATTCTGTGATGGTTAAGTGACTCTTTCATCCTTTCCTTTACTCCTGAAGAAGTTTACAAACCGCTCAGATACTCCAGTCCCTGACTTGTAAAATGGGAATAATAATATCACTTCCCTTTGAGGATTTTCAGAGGCCTAGAAGAGTTAATACTTCTGAAGTGTTAAGAAGAGCACTTGGCACAGAGAAACACCCAGTACATGTTTATTATTATCACTATTCCGTTTGATTATTTGAGGGAACAAAGCAGAGAAGTCATGCCGTTTTCTGGTAGTATGTTGGTATTATAATTTTCCCCTTCAGTTGGACCTGAAATTCTGGGAGGTGGCATAAATATTCTGTTTCTTGAGAAAATAATGAAAGGACTACACAAAGCTTAGACTGGCAAAGAGACATATTAATGACATTCTTGCAAATGTAACTGAAGATATTTAAAGACAGGAGAAAGCATGGATTTTTCTACCTTGGAGAGCTGCTTAACCCAAAGGTTCCAGGTTTTAACTTTGAGTTGTTTGTTGGTTTCTGTTGATGGGGATGGGAAAGACAGATGGAAGGTAGAGAGGAAGTTCCTAGACTGCTCCTCTTCAATGACCCTTTTGGACCCATTAACTTCTCATCCACATGTTCACAGGTTAAATGTGAAACCCAGCCTTGGTCCATCCTGAAGACCCGATCTCTTATCCACCTGCCTTCTACTGGAAAAAAAGCAGCAGCATGGGGAAAAGGACACTCTGATTGGCCATGAGAATAAATGGGAGGTTGCTGCTGGGAGAAAAAAAGTGAAGTTGACTTTCTGGAGAATATGGCAGATGCCTCCAGATGCTCACCGAGTATCCTGCCTGAGGTACACACAGGAGCATCACTGGGCAAAGACCAGTTCTCCCGGTGACCCCTGACCTCCACTAGGCAGGTAGAGTCTCCATGTACTGTCAGTCTCTATGGCTTTCTGAGTCATACTGATAAGGATGGATTAGAAAGAAAGGTCTAAAAAAATCCTTCTGCAGCAGTTCTTAAAATTGCCTGGCTTTTTATCTCTTTCCTAGCCTGGGATATTGGGCTACTTCTTCAAATACTCCAGTAGGCTGAAAATGAATTATCCTTTGCTTTCACTTACGCTAACCAAATTTGGCTCCGAGACAGCATTAACTAACATGGCTTTGACCATGTGCAATGGTTTAAGCTACTGACACAGAGATGAATTGACTCCTTTCTTGGAGTACTTAAAGCATAACCATCTGTACTGGTATGACGAGGCAATCCTAGCAGCTCTTCAAAGGTATCAATAACATACTGAGGAAACCTATTTATTTGGCTAATTAAAAATATGTCCGTTGAAATAAACACTTAATGACTTCAACAGCCCAAATCTCAAAAGACCAGAGTACAGTGGTTCCCGATGCAACACTGGTGTGGGAGGTATAAGCCCATTCTGTTCTAATTTATGCCTGTGCCCATTCTCAGTAGGGCATAGACTTCCAAAAAACCTTTTTTTTTTTTTGAAACAATGTATAAGTATCAAAATGGTTGACATGTTTACCGTGGCCAACTGTCTATATTTTAGTATTAATTTCAAAAAATTAAATGTCCAAATACTCATAAATGAACACAGTTTTTATAAGCAGTCTTATAATCTATGTTTCAACACTTATTAATTAATCCAAGTGGTTAATCATGATCAATAGAGGTTGGGGAATTTCTCTCCTTCTCCCCCTTTCCCCCATTTTTTATTGCCCTACCTGGAGGAAGAGTTGTTTTCTATGTACCAGACACTGTACAAGACATTCTATCTGCAAAACCCTACCTCTCACACAGCTCAATTTGCTGGGTACTTTTATTAACCTCTCTGTATCTCAGGGCTATCTGACCACACAGCCTTTGCTCGCTCTTAAACACACATGCTACTTGGATTCAGGACAAGTTCCAGAAACACTGTACTGTTTAACTGAAATCTACTAAGAGTAGAACTCAAATGTTTTCACAAAAATAAAATGAATGAATATATATGAGAGCTGACTGATGTGTTAACTAACTCAGTGGGGGGGATTGTGAATGTATATCAAATCATCATGTTATAGGCTTTAAATATCTTACAATTTTATTTATTATACCTCAATAAAGTTGAAAAAAAAGAAAGGTTCCAGAGAGGATATGACTTTTGGGGAGAGTAGGGTAGCAGCCCAAATAATGGACTCTTAAGAACTAAATACTTCTGAGCTGGCTTAAGGTAGATCCTAACGTCTTGGCAATGATCTTTTCCTGGCATTTAGATAGATCCAAAGAACATGCAGGAATACCCGTAAACTCAGATCTCCAGAAATGAAGGCTGGGGTCAAGTGGCACTAAAACCAGTCATCCTTTTGGCTTCCCCTCTCACCTTTCCCACCAAAGGAGTGGGGGGCGGGGGGGGGGTGTTCGCCAGTGTCACTGAGAAAGCTCCTCGGTGGATCTGGAGGTGAGTGGCTCTACTACTCTCTGGAATGTGGCCTTACTGGACATTACTAATCTGGTTCAGATTTCATTCTGCAATGCTCTGGTTTCCGTCTGTCTGGTATATTGCAAGTAACTTTCACGGCAGGGCTGGGACACCCTGCTTTGCACCAACCATGGCATGTCCTGCATGCCAAGGGCACTCCACACATCTTTGGGAGAGATAAACACAGAATAAGAAGGAAGAGAAACCACATCGTCCCAGCTCCTCAGAAAGCAAAAGAGACCTTGACAATCAACAAGAACAGACGTCAGAGCTACATGACCCTTACAAGCAGTTTGGTCATGAAGACTTTCTCATCTAGGGAAGACTACGGAGGGAGTCATTTGACAGCCTTGATCCTCTTTGCTCCAGCCTCTTCTTGAGGATCAGATCATTTCAAAGGAAGCTTAAGGAAGGATGTCATTTGGAAAACACATGACTACCATAATGGCTGTTGGTTAATTGTGAGGGACCAAGTAGAGATAGCTAGCTGGTCTGGATTTAATAGAAACCAGACTCTCCACCAATTTCGCATGGGATCAATCATTCCAGGGTTTGGTGCTGTGGCTGCTAATAAACAGTCTTCCTTCTTCACATGTCATGTCAGCATCCTCTGGAGGGAGGGGCATGCTCAATGTCTGAGAGGAAATGGTCATAACCCATATCCATCAAAGTTTTTTTTAATGTTTTTTAATGTCAGTTTCAGAATCCAAACTTAGGCTTCCAACCTCCCATCCTCACTTTCTCCAACAATGTCCTACGGAAAATGGCATTATGTGGTTAACAATGTTGACAAATTTCAACGCACAGTTGATCTCTTGAGCTCCTAACCCTGTCCTGCCCTCTGTTCTCACTCCAGTTTGGTCATGTATCGTCGCAGGCCTAGAATAAAGCTGGGGCCTCCTATCTTGTCTCCCTGTTGGCAAGCCCTACCCTCTCTCGCTCCAAAGTTATTTTTCTAAAGCATCACTTAAAACAGGTCACATTCATGCTCTATTATTACAAGATGAGTGCCAAACCAAGAAATATGGATTTCAAACCACTTTGCAGACCAGTCCAATCCAAATCCAGCCCCCGGTAGCCTCTCTAACCATCTTCAACCCTTTGTTGCTGAACTCTAAGCACACCGGCTCCATTGTTGTTCCATCAACAGGACAGCCAAGCTCCCATCGTAGACTTTTGTGACTACTGTTTCTTCTTGCATCTAGAATGCTCTGTCCCCACATACCTCACTTCATTTTGCCCAAAGGCCACCTCTTCAAACCACCCTATAAAACAAAGCAAATATTGTCATTCTCCATGTCAGTCAGCTTTATTTTTCTGTATAGCCCTTATCATTACTCGATGGTCTCTCCTGTAGTTGTTTGCTTTTGTGTTTACAGTCTGTTGCTTCTGTTAGCTCCATAAAGCCTGGGGCTTGTGTTTCTCTTGCTCATCTCTGCCACATGGAAGGTACTCTGTAAATATTTGTAGAATTAATGAACCAGAAATAAGGCAACATGCTTGGGACTCAGAGAGACCTAAAAATAGGCAAGATATTGATGCCTGCCCTTAAGGATGCGTCTCCTTTGAGAGACAAACACATAACCAAAGAATCAGATATATTATGTTCCTCTGCTGATTCATCATTATGATTTACATGTTTCTCTTGCAGGCTTATCATCTTGCACATTACTACAGCACTTATCAAAGCAAGGTAGACAACTTTTTTTGTAATGTAAAATCGCTACAAGTCCAGATAATGTACTTCGACTTTATGCTCTTGACACTCAGATGGCATTGGCATGACACTCAGATCATGCTGAAGGAATGAGGGAATACACAAAATTCCATGGGACTGCAAAGGCAGACCACCTCTGAGGATGATATCAAACTCTTGCACAGCAAGAAACGGCTGAGGGTTTTGAAGGGAGCGCCCAAAGAACCCATCTATATGATAGAAAAATGGGGCTGGACCCAAGTGGTAGGAACCCTGCCTCCCGTAACAGTGAAGGATATACTAATTTTTAAAAGATTTTTATTTTTTTATTTCAGAGAGAGACAGTGAGCAAGCATGAGTGGGGGGGAGGGGCAGAGGGAAAAGCAGACTCCCTGCTGAACAGGGACCCAGATGCGGAGCTCAATCCCAGGACCTCAGGATCATGCCCTGAGCAGAAGGCAGATGCTTAACCAACTGAGCCACCCAGGAGCCCCAAGGATATGCTAATTTCACACTATATAGCGTGCTTGCCATTTTGGTGAGATATGCCAAAAATTTAGACTCGAAAATGATAACATTACACATTCAGTAACATCCAGTTTCTCACCTCATTATACCATCACTGCTTCAGACTGATATCTCAAAGAGCCTAAGCATTCCAGATATAGGTATTCAAGTACTGAAATTTAAACTCCCAATATCAAATCAACCCAGATAAATATTTTCATAAAAGTATTGCTATCAAAACTCTAACTACTTGCTATCTGAAAATCAATACTCAATAGGTTATTGGTCCCTCCCGCTATTTAAATTCTCACCACCCAAGTTTATTTGGTGTCTGAGTTTGGAGAGTAGGGAACGTAGGTGGCTGATGTCTCATACGTGTTTGCCGGAAGTAGAGATTTTCCTAGAAGAACAATCAACACGGGCCCAGTGACTCAGCTGGAGCAGCACAAAGAGTGTCTGCCGTATTTGCAAGACAGTGCAAATAGCCTTTGTGGAATAAATGATGCTCCTCCGTTCCCAAGGCTGCTGCCCACGGATGCACGGCATCAGGAAGACATATGTTTTTACTTGTTTCTGTAGCGGTGATGGGTTATGTCAAGCTCTCCACCCCACCTTGCCCCGCCTCCCTTGGAACTGACAACATTCATTTGTTTCAAAGACAGCTGGAGCTGGAAGCCAAGCCAGTAACCAGCTGTCAGAGATGTGATGAAGTATGCCACGTGGCATCCACTCATTGGATAGCTGCACAGAGGGGCGGGGTGGCTGGGGGACTTCCCAAGCTCTCCCAGGGGTAGTGTGGAAGAGCCAGAGATGAACACTATGTTGGAAACGGCTGGTCCCAATTTTCTCCAGTTATTTATCTTCTCGTGCCCTTCCTCACCCCCTGCCTTAAGGTAAAACCAAGGAAAATAATCATAGGATTTGGGGATGTTAAGAATTGTGTACTCTATCCCCTGATTTTACAGAGAAAGAATATGGGATCCAGGGAGAATGAAGGCATTGCCCAAAGCCTCACAACTGATCAGAAGCTGATCATTTTTGCTTGGTGTTCAGTTTTCTCGTGTACTTAACAAAGAGATTAGACTCGATCATTTAAGGGCCTTTCCACATCTGGAATTCTATTTTTTTTATCAGTTGGGATGACATGCAGGTAACTTACTGTGATGCAGATACAATCTCCGTACAGGCAGCAAACCTATTTGAGAGCCCGGTACACATGTAGCAACAGAAGAGCCCAGTTACAGGCATTAGAGCCCGTCTTCGACCCCGCTGAATACTAAGCTTAAGGATGTAACTCCCAACTCAGACCTTCAGAGTCCAGATTTCCAGGGTTTGAAGACCAATCTTCTAGAACAGAGATGACAAATTGAAGTCCACAGACCCAGCCTAGCTCTTGGTGGTTTTTTTTTTTTTTTTCAGCTTTATTGAGGTATAATTGACAAATTAAAGTTATATATATATTTAAGCTGTACAATGTGATATTTTGACAGACATATACATTGTGAAATGAGTGCCACAATCAAGCTAATTAACAGATCCATCCCTCACAAAGTTACCATCTATTTTGTATATGCGTTGAAAACTCTAAGATCTACTCTCTTAGCAAGTTTCAAGTATATAACACAGTATTATCAACTATAGTCACCAGGTAATATATTATATCTCCGAAACTTACTCATCTTGCATAACTGAAAGTCTGAACCCTTTGACCAACATTCCTCCATTTCCCCCACCCTCAGTCCCTGGCAATCACCATTCTACTCTCTGATTCCACACAAATGCAGAATTGGTCTTCCTCTGCCTGGCTTATTTCCCTTAGCATGATGTCCGCCCAGTTCATCCATGTTGTTACAAATGACAGGATTTCCTTCCTTTTTTATGGCTGAATAATATTCTATTGTGCATGTAAACCACATTTTATCTGCTCCCCCACTGATGGGCACTTAGGTTGGTTCCATATCTTGGCTATTGTGAATAATGCTGCAATGAACATGGGAGCGCTGATATCTCACTGAGATCCTAATTTCATTTCCTTTAGATATATATCCAGAAGTGGAAATTTCCGATCATATGGTAGTTCTATTTCTGTTTGAGAAACCTCCATACTGTTTTCCAGAGTGACTATACATTCCCACCAACCGTGTACGAGGGTTCCCTTTTCTCCATGTCTTTGCCAATACCGGTTATCTTGTCTTTTTGATAACGTCCATTCTAATAGGTGTGAGGTGGTATCTCATTATAGTTTTGATTTGCATTTCCTTGATAATTAGTGATGTTGAATATTTTTTCATCTACCTGTTGGCCATCTGCAGGTCTGTTCAGGTCCTTGGTCCATTTTTTAAATCTGGATATTTGTTTTCTTGCTATTCAGTTGCCTGAATTCCTTACATGTTTTGGACATTAACCACTTACCAGATAAACGATTTGCAATTTTCTTTTCGTTCCATAAGTTGTCTCCACACCTTGTTTATTGTTTCCTTTGTTGAGCAGAAGCTTTTCAGTTTGACACAATTCTACTGGCTGATTTTTGCTTTTGTTGTCTGCATTTTTGGGGTCATATCCAAAGATTCATGGCCCAGACCAATGTCCAGAAGCATTTTCCCTATATTCTCTTCCAATAGTGAAGAAAGAGACAATAGGCCCCCAAATGGTATCACTTACGCTCAGCTCCATGTCCCCAACCCAGTCCTAATACTTAATTACAGTTTCAGCCTGTTTCAGGAAGGGAATCTTAAACCAGACAATCAGAAATTACCTAGTCAGTACCAAGGACATAATTTTCCTGAAAGACCCCTGCTTTCCCCTAAAGGACGGTGGCCTCGCCACAACCACTCCACATTTTGCCAATTTAACTTTCTTACCCTGCTCCCTTCTGCCTATAAAAGTCTTCCACTTTATATAGGCTTCTTGGAGCTCCTTTCTATCCACTTGATGGGTTGCTGCCTAATCCCCGAATCGTGGAACGAAGCCAACAAGATCTTTAAAATGTACTCAGTTGAATTTCTGTTTTCTAACATAGTTTTGCAGTTTCCAGTCTTTTGCTTAAGCCTTTAATTCATTTAGCTGCACTGTCGTAAAGGTATTTTCATGCACGGCTAGTTGTTCAAACTGATGCTTCTACGAGGGGACAAGCGCTGGAAACTCCTCCACCTTCTTGCTGATGGAAAGCCCTACTCAGTAGGTTTGTTTTTCAACTCCGTGTTAATGTCATTTCATCCAATTTTTCAAGAGAAGTCAGAAATTCTATTTTGTCTACACAGCTATTGGACAGAAGCTAAGGAGTGGCTGTCCCCTAAGCATACAGGATACGCTCCCACAGTCCCCAACCTTCCCCACCGTCACACATCCCTCATTACATGTCTAGTCTGGTGCCTGTGGACGTCTGGCTTAGAGACCTCTGCCTTAATTCAGCCCTATCTTTGGTGCAATGCTTATGTAAGAGTTAGGTCTCATTATACAAGGCATTTTTCCTTTTTCTGTATCTGCCAGATTGCCCAGCACAATGCCAACTCCACATATGTGTCACACACAGATGTAATTATTTAGGGGAAAAGATCTGGTTATGAATGGAGAGTCTATAGTGAGCAAAGGGGAAAAGAACTGGGATTTGGGGTTAGAGTCAAGTTTGGAGACCACCCCTTAAAATCTCTGCAACTTTGCACCATGCGCCTTCCCTACCTTAGCCTCAGTTTCCTGAACTGTATAATGAGAATAACACAGAATTCTATTTTTTTATAATATTACTTGGGATTATATCGGGAAATGCTGCCCAGCACACTGCTTGGTGACAGACAGTCCCTAAGATATCACGGAGCGATCACTGCATGAGGCAGGTAGATAAACACAGCTTTCTTGGAAGGTTGGAAAAGCAGTGTAGTTTATTTACCTTGTGAAGTCTGGGAGTTTGCAAATACTCGGTGCCTTCATGCAGAAAAACAAACTGCAGAAGCCTGCCATGGGTAAACATTTCTGTTCTGTGAACCAAACTTGCCTTCTGCAGTATCCAGATTACTACTCCAAACAGATGCTGGGGATGGAGGAGGGGAGCCAGAGGGCAAAAATAGCAAATGACCTTTTGCATTAAATTAAACTAATACCCTCCATCCCGACTGGGCTTCAGAAGGACATAAATAAGACAGGATGTTAGACAAACACATATGCTGTTAAGTCGTTAACATATAACGGAGGGATTAATTGAACGTGTGCAGCCATTTCCAAGTTTTTCTTTGTGCTCTCACAGATTTCCTTGGCTCATCCAACTGTCATGCAAGTTCTCTTCCTGTTACAAGCTCAGTGTGGCAGGAAGATGAGAAGTAGCTTTCTTGCCAAACATTGGGTCACTTCCATCTGATATCAACAGTTACATATTAGTCTGTCATGGGTCACGGATCAGTTTACAAAGATGTTTAAAATGTCAGATGGCTCTGGCCACCCTTCTCCTAGGCTAAGTTGTATTTCAATAAACCAAGTATGTGTAGGCTTCCAGATTACTAATACAAATGGACAGCTAGTTCTTGGAAGCAATCGCAAAACGCACTCTTCAAGAGCATACAGCCAAAGGCAGCTCCATCATAACCCAGCTGCTCATGCCACATACCCACCCATTCTTTCAACATAAAACATTTTAAAGTGAATTGTTTCTGCTGTCATGTCTCTCCCTAAATCAGAGGTTACACCCTGCATATCAGTGGTTTACCATGATCATACTGAGAAAATCAGCAAGATGTTGAGTTCTTTAACTTCGGCCAAAAAAAGGGTTTTGTTGGATTCTCCAACCATAGCCAAGATAACGTGAACTGAGATGACAGCCAATATCTCACTTTCATCCATCAACGACCAAGACTATGGGTAAAACTGCATGTTTTCTCACTGGGAGTTGATGTACTTGATGACTACGGCCCTCACTTGGGTGCTATGGGGGATCCATCTACACAGCTTGCATGAGAAAGAGAGTGCCTGCTCGCTCTTGTGGTCTCTCTGGCTTTCTCTCTCACCATTACCCCTACCCCCACCCCTACCCTTTAAGACCTCCTAAGCAGGCTGGCCTTCCTGCCTGTTCTTTAAACTTGCCAAACCTGTTTCTCACTTTCTCCAGTAGGAACATGGTAAACCCCAAGCTCTCTGTTAAGGCTGGATTTACCTTCTCAGAAAACTCTTCCCTGACCATATAACCAAAACCACCCCTCCTGGGGCGCCTGGGTGGCTCAGTCGGTTAAGCATCTGCCTTCAGCTCAGGTCATGATCCCGGGGTCCTGGAGTCGAGCCCCGCGTCGGGCTTCCTGCTAGGTGGGGAGCCTGCTTCTCCCTCTCCCCCTCCCCCTGCTTGTGTTCCCTCTCTCGCTGTGTCTCTGTCAAATAAATAAATAAAATCTTTAAAAACAAAAACAAACAAAACACCGCTCCTTAAGTCATGACTCTGGGCAACACTCCGGTCATGCCACAGACTGGAACCAAATGCTTGCGTTCAAATTCTGGCTCCCCTACTTGTTCTAAGACCTGTGACCTTGGCTGAGTTACCTGACCGTTTGGGCTTCAGTTTCCAGAGGATAAATGAAGGTTATAGGCTTGCTGTGAGCATTAAAGACATTAATATAAGTAAACCACTCAGAAGAGAGTCTGACACATAGTGAGTGCCAGGCTGGCCTCTTTCATTTGCTGCTTCACTGCCTGAAAGTATCATATTTCTCCAATGACTGGTTGTTTATCTTTTTCCACTAGCATGTGGGGTCGTCGAGAGAAAGGACCTTGTATGTTCTTGTCCCATCTTTTATCCCTAGCTTCCAGGCACCAGGACTAGGGCCTGATGCCTGACAGATTCTGAATGACTATCTGTGGACTAAAGGAACGATGTCCCAGCGACGCTTCTGTGATGAGACCACCACCACTCATGAAGTTGGCAGGAGTCAACTACGTAAAGAAGTCAGTAGTGGGAGAACCAAGGACACGATTTAATAATGAATAAAAGCAAGAGTATCCCAAACTTTGCATTATCTGGTTCCACAAAACGTATGTAAGATTACAACCTATGATGAGGAATTTGGCTTTGTTTTGTTACTTTTTTTGGGGGGGGGGTGAGGGAGGGTTTGGAAAATTCTCCACATGACAGCCTATGTATGACCGTTAGATTCATTCATTCAACAAGTATTTATTATCTCTAAGGGGTTCAGCACTGACCTAGGCCCTAGAGATGAAGAATGAGACATTCCGGCCCCTGCTTCAGGGCGCTCAGGTTCTGACCAAGGAGGCCACCTGCTAAACAGACATCACAAGACAGCCTCCTCCTGCCCCACTCCCTATTCCCCGCACAGAGCCAGGGAGATCACTGAAGGGACGCCTAACAAATTCTTGGAAAGGTTTCTTAAAAGAGGGGTTATCAAAGCTTAGTCTTTAATGAGGCTAGCTAGTGTCAGCCAGGTGAACAGGGCAGGGGAGGGAGAATTACCAGCTGAGGGAGCTAGCAAGGTGGGTGGGGGTGGGGAGGGGCAGCCAGGTGAGGGAGCAAAGGTGAAAGGCTCAGTTGCCGGCAGCTATTTGACTTGCCAAGCATAGAACTGTTATGTGCACTGGCATGTATGTGCTCGGGAGGCGGGGGGGGGGGGGGGCGGGGCCGGTGGAAAGAGGCAGAGTTTTTCAAAAGCCCTAAATATAAAAAGATAATGTGTAACCTGTATGTAATTAGGAATAAAAATCACATTATTAGTAAAACTTACAATCAGCTGACAGGGAAACAGCCAGAATTTCACAACTTGAGAGAAAACCCAAAAAGCCATTATGTTCATTAAAGCTGGCAACTTTGAACTTTATCCTGCGAAAACTGGAGCGTGATCAAGGATGTTAATCCCGAGGAGAGTTAGTGTGGCTGAAATGTGGAAGATGATTGAAAGGAAGACAAGAAATCGAGACTCAGAAACCCAGCAGAGGCTTTGCCTGGGTTTCTGCAAGACAAAATGGCAACAGAAACCAGCTATGAGGGCAAAGAGGGAGTAAACACATTTTTAAAAATTCAGAATGTAGACTTAGGAAGCTTTAGTTATTGGGAGTGGGTAGTTAAGGAAGTTACTCAGATCCTTGCGGTAGACATCAAGCCTGGCTCAAAGACAAAGAATCACTCAGCCTTGCTTACTTCCCATAGATAACCCCTTGAACCCATCAAATTTACACTGTCCAATACAATAGCCACTAGCTACATGTGGCTACTTATATTTAAATTGAATTCATTAGAAGGAAATAAAACTAAAAGTGCAGCTCCTGAGTCACACTAGCCACACAGTTCAAGTGCTTGTCCACCACATGTGGCTACCATCTTGGACAGTGTAGGAAGTTCTATTGGACACACCATACCACCATCCTTCCATCAACTTTAGCCCATAAATTGTCCCTGATCTTATACATTTATATTTTGTTTTCCCTTGAAGTCTAAAAGATGTCAGGCTACTTGTACATATAGGATCTTCCATCTGCCTACAAGCATGAATTAAATGCCACTGTATACATGCATTTGGAAAAGATACACGGTAAGAGTAGAAATCAACCTTATAGGATTTCTCAGTCTTAGATCAGTATAGAAGAGGCTTGCTGCAAACAAGTGGGAACCTGGCAATTTCAGGTAACAATGATTTGGGTGTTCCTGATGTAGTTTCGACAGCCAGTGTGAGAGGAGGAGTCAACAATAAAGTTCTGTCAATCTCCTCTCCCCTGCCCCATCCATTATCTTTTAAGTAGGCTCCATGCCCAGCATGGAGCCCAACACAGGGCTTGAACTCAAGATCCTGAGATCAAGACCTGGGCTAAGATCAAGAGTCAGATGCTTTATCGACTGAGCCATCCAATTACCCCCTCAATCTCTCTTTTAATATCTGTAAGGAGCTTTATGAACAACCTATAATCTGCTGGGGTTAAAAATAATGGGAATTATAATATCCAAAAACAATAACAAAAACTACTACAACTGTATTTGGTTTCAAACTGAACAGAAGGAAAAGCTGTTGTTTTCCTCGTGCGGAGGGTAGGCAAGGGGGACTCAGGTTCATCTCAAATCAATGGACACCTCACTTTGAGTTTTCAAAGAGCCTCACAAAGGGATAAGGTGGCCCGGTGGATTTGACAGAGGTGCCCCAACTTTGAGAAATGTAAATGTAATTCATACCGCTACTGATAAAGTATGTTCCCCCTTGACTACCTATGTTCACAGAAACTTCAGTACCACAAAAAGCCCCTCTCACATATGGCCTAGTCATTGCATAGGAAACTGAACAAACTGCTGTGAATCATTTAATCCAATTGCTGACCACATACTACGTGCCAGGCAAAGCTGGTAATGCTGGTATCAATCCACCTGTGGCTAGTGAGAATACGAAGAATCTTCCCTCATCAGTAGAGCTTCATGATAATCTTCTGGTCCAAGGAGGTCTGAGGAAGTACAGAGTGAGCCGGAGCATCAGAGGAGACGTAAGGAAGGCTCATGACAGTTATCTTTGGGGAAGCTGGAAATCATACTTATGTCTTCTTCTCAACTCAGTCAGCAGTTAGTAAATGTGATTTGAGATGAGATTAGAAGGTGAGGAGAAAGAGTGTTTATGGGGGAAGCCAAAGTTCTCTGAAAGCCCGATAAGGCCTATAGGGTCTGGCCCTTGCCTCCTCCACAGCCTCACGAAGGAGGGGCTCGGCCAGTTGCCCATCTAGTGTGGCTCTGCCACGTGGACTCACTGGCTCCTCAGATGAGCCATGCTTCCTCCTCCGACAGAACATGTGCAGAAGCCATTCCCTCCTTCTAGTTAAGATGTCTTTCCCTTACCTCTCAGCTTAATCACTGTTTTCTTTAGGGCTGTCTCTTCTCAGGTCCCCTCCACCAGGCATGTCTTCACCGTACTGTATGCCTGTCTTTTGAAGCACTTACCAACATAACTGTGTATCTCTAGGATTCCTTAATGGACATATCTCCATTCTAGCAAGGTTATAAGCTATAAATTCCATAAGGGCAGGAATATTCCTTCTAAAAAGTCCATCATTCCATCTCTAGCACCTACCAAAGGCCCTGGAATTAAGTAGGAGTTAAAAAAAAAATAACAAAAGGATGGAATGGACGATGGCAAATGAGAGTCTGGAGAAGTCTGGATTTGGAAAAGCCTGCGGCATTTTTAGACCCACTCTAGAAAAATGTGATATAGGGTTAGGGCTATTATTACTACCACTCTTACTGCAAGCACCAGGGTTGGTAGCGGGTACTCTCTTATACTCAGGAAGTACTTACCACCATAAAACCAGGCAGGGCGCCAGGCCGCTTAGCTACCCTAATAGCACTCTAGAGTAAGAAAAATTCCATTAATATTTTGTAGATGAGGAAACCAAGCCTCTGAAAATTTAAGCAACTTGCCCAAGGCCACCCAGCTGGTATGGGAAAACTAGAATTTCCACCAGCCACCTGAGTTCCAAGCCCGAACCCTAGACCAAGATGGTCTCTAACTCTCTACCATATTCCACCCAAGCCTTACAGAGAATTCAAGGGATTTTTAATCTCTGGACACTCCAACTGGGTAAATAAAGCTATTGCCACTCGACAGTGATGGAAGCCAAGAGGTTAATCGACTTACTGTGTTTGCTACGAAGGGAAATTTGAAATATCAGCAGAAAAAAAAAAAAATCAATATGGCTTCAAACTGCCACAAATTAAAAACAGATCGCAGCCTTTTTACAAAAATATGACTACACTTCAGCATAAAGTCATTTAAAAATAACTGTTTCCAGATGCCATATGGGTTATGTACCAGTTTCATATGATTAGTATAATTTTTGAAGGAAGTTGTTATCAGAACCACAAAGTCGAAAAACCATTTTCAACCAAACCGCAGGAAATATTCGCAGGTAAAAATCTTCATGAAAACACAAATGTGGAAGGTAAGACAACTGGTCACGAGAAAACCTGCAAAGAACAAGTTCTCAATTCCAGCACACAGGGGAAATCTGGATTTCAAGAAAGCATGTACAGAATGGGGACTGGTTTATTCTGTAAACCAAAGTCACACATCAGGTGAATTCCAAAAACATTACTGTTTGCAGAGATCCCGGCTTTGTCCTCTAAATAGGTGCCAACCTGCATGGCAGTTTAAGACACTCTTGTTCTTCCAACTCTAATACTGTTAATTCCACAAGTGGAATAAAGAAGAAAAAAATAGTTTCAGAATCTGTTTTAGACAGCGAAAAAAAGAAAAATCAACCACGTGGAAAGGAGGAACTGTGCGTTTATGTCTCTCTAGGTGGTGAAAGAGAAATGGCCAGGATCCTCATTTTTCTAATTTTCCCCAAAATAAAAAAATCCCCAGGAAATGCTGGTATTTAAGGTAGAGGTGGCCACATATTGATAACAGAGAGATGTGCTTTGTCTACACAGAGCATCTTACAGAAGAGTTGAGTAAGTTGCCTACATTAAACATGGGAAGATTTCACATCCAAGATGCGTGGCTTGTCTAGAGAACTGAGAGAAGCTGGTGAGCAGCCCGGTTTGCTGCACGCTCCTCCATGCCCTCCAAGTGCATCACGCATCAAGACTGTGTTACTTATTTGCATATCCTGCCCAGTATTGGCATTTGCATTTGGGACACCAGGTATAAAGAACAATAATGGTAAGAACGGGGAAGAAGCAGTCAAAAGATTAGCAGGAAACCGTGGGTGGTGTATCACATATTCCAAGGAAATGGAGGTCCATCATGAAGATTGTCCAATATGTTTAAAAGGTCAGATAATCTAAGGGCGGAGAGCCATGGACCAGTTTCAGGAACAAGGAGGATGTGAGAACTAACTTTGGTCGCAACAGTTTTAAGGCATTTATCTAAGCTTGGTTTCCCAGCCTCCGCACTTTTGACTCTCTGGGCAAGCCTGTGCTGGGGTCTTTCCTGGGCATTGTAGGACTTTAGTAGCCACCCTGCCCTCAGCCCGCTCCATGCCAGCAGGATCCCCCTCCTCCTCGACACCGGGACAACCAAAAATGTCTCCAGACAGTGCCAAACGTCCCCTGGGGGGCAGAATCAGCCATGGCTCAGAACTCCTGTTCTAGGTGGAAAACAGATGGAAAGGGGCCAAGAAGTGACGGATCGAGACCCAAAGAGAGGGAGAATTGAAAATCTGTATCTAGAAGTTTGGGTCTTAAGTCTTTATGTGTTTTCTTTCCCAAAGGAAGATAAAACTAAGTGATGTCTTTTGTTTCCTCTAATTCTCAGTAAGAAACTCTACTCCTTGCTGGTGTTCGGATGCTGGGAAGTTGCTTAATCTCTCTGACCTTCTGCTGCTTCAATCATGAAATGGTGGAGATGGTACCTTATACTCCTAGAGCCATCTGGGGCTGAAAGTGAGATGATGCTGTCAGGCCCAAAGTGTAGTGCCTGGGTTACACGAAGCACTCCATACCTAATACATGACCATAACCACTATTCAGTATGTAACCACGACTTAATGACCACCACCACTAATTACAACTGTAATCAGCCTGAGTCATACTGTCACTTATAGAAATTACAGATAACTTCGCCCTCTACAATCTAGAAGCCCACGTGCATCTATCTAGAGGAAGAGAGTGGCTCATATGAAATCTGACCAGCTGATCGGTCTTTAAAATAAGCAAAAAGACTTTCTATTAACAAGAAGTAGCTGGTGGCACTGGTTAGAGTGAAGCGATGCCCACAGATCTCTCAAATAAGCTGATAAAGTTTAAAATGGAACTTCCGACCCTCTGATTCAGGTCCTCCTAGGAGACCTCCCCTACGGCACCCCCTGATTTCAGCCCCAGCTGCAATGAGCAGTTCAAGGTGGGCTCAGACTTGTATCCAGCTGGCCACATCCCACCTCAAGTCAGCACTGTCTTTGCCTACCTGCCCTGTGCCCTTCTTCTACGTCAGAGCCCACTCAGCCTCTAGCGCTGAGGATGGAGTGAGTGAAGACCCCCCAGGGCAACCGTCAACTAATGGAGGATGGGACTCCATGAAAGTCACTCTTCAGGGGGAGTTACAGAAGGCAATCCTATGGTTCTTGAGAGATCTTGGCAGAACTGAGCTCACTGTGCTCCCAGATGAATCTTCTAGAAAGCACCCCGATACTGTTGTTTTTCCTTCCTTATCACATTCTCTCTCTTCTCTCACTTCTGCTTCCTGGGATCACCTCCCAAATAAACCACCTGCACCTAAATCCTTGTCTGGGTTTCTGCTTTGGGAAAAACCAAATTAAGACAGAGCCAAGGCCCAATAACCCTTGATAATAACAGCAAACATGTTTCCTATGTACCAGATGCCACATCCAGAGCTTTACTTAAATTCATTCTTCAGTCCTTTGAAGTCCGTGATATTAATGACCCTGCCTTAGAAGTGTGGAAATTGAGGCACAGAGCGTTCAAGAAAATTGCCATCAAACAGTGGCTCTGGTCTCGTTCCAGAGCTTTAATCACTGTGCATATTATCCTCATCAGACACTAGAACTCACAAGCCCAGCCTCCTTCTAGAACAATTGAAAAAACAAAAACAAAAACCACAGGCATAGAAGAACTTCAGTTATATAATGAGATACTCAGTTTCCTAAATTTCCTGTTACAGCACAAAATATGACCCACTGTTTTCTTCCCACCCAAAGAAAGGGCTATTCCACTGAGAGATGCCCAGTCCCCCACCTCTGATCACTCTTGCCCTCTTCCTGGAGGGAAAGCACCAGCAGTTTTCCTTATCCTGACAATTCTGGGGACACCTTTCTAAACACAGAGACTAACACAGACGGTGCTCTTCCAGGTTCCCTCGGATCCCCGTGTGTGTCCAGGAGCACTCGAGCATGGGGAGCGAGAATGGAGCCCACTTTTGAGTGCTGGATGAATTTAAACTCGGAGAGTACGTTTTAAGTCCCAGATTTAAGCAGGATGTAAACAACTTTAAAAACCATCTTTAAGTAAGAGAATGTTTATGTGCCTTCTTATCCCCTTGATATACAAACCTGCATTTGATCAAAATGGATAATCAGTCTCAAGACTAACAATAGAAAATGCATTTTTACAAAACAAAGTCAGGCTGGATTAGCACTGTTGGCCCCCCCCCCCCAAAAAAAACCAAGGTTTGAGTTTCCAGTTCTTAGTCTTACAAAATTATTCTAACTAACTCTTCGCAGTTTTAAGAGATGCCTGGCTCAAGACCAAGGCCTGAATTCTTTACCTCTTCATTTGGCTTTTTCATGGGAAATGTCCCACGATGTCACAAAAATACAATCTGTATCAAGTACACGTGAAGCAATCGCTGGGCCACAATCACATGGTGATACATTAGTAATAATTATTATTTTTAGCATCATCATTGCTATAGATTATAACAAAGCTACTATGTTAACTGCTTCTCCTGTGCCAAGCACTGCTTAAACCTCTCTATGTGCATTAGCCCAATTTTATTTTCAATAGGACTATGAGATAGGTGGTAATAATGTCAACTGTATACTGAACAGAACTGACGCACCAAGAGGCTAAGTAACTTGCCTGAGATCACGGAGATGGGAAGAGGAGAGCACACTAATTTGTCATCAAGAAGGTGCTGTTGCCATTAAGAGGTGTGCTAATAAACGAAGTCCCTGGGCTAAGATGTGACATGACTGTCAATAATCATGGCAAGCATTTATTGAGAAAGTTTTCCTTGAGTCCCTTCACTTAATCCATGTAGTGATACTTGGATGTAAGGAGTATTTTATCCCCATTTAGAAATGAAGGTTGAAGCGATTTTCCCAATGTCACAATGCTATCAAATGGCAGAGCCAGGATTTGAACTTCAGATTCTTGTCTACGTTCAGAGTCTGTCTTTCAACCCACTACCTCAAACTATGGTATGACTGAGGAGGCTGGGAAATGGGGGGCTTTGGGAAGTCTTAGGGACCGATATGGTGAGAAGTCAAGAGTCCCCTTGTTTCTGGATATCCAGGTCTCCCTGAGTGGAATACAGCCTGTTGCTGTCTCAGTGTCAAAACAATGTGTAAATGCTCTTCATGTCTCAGCAGGAGAGAAAGAGTCATTCATTCTATTCAAAACAGAGATGGAGGCGTACTTGTAGGTCTGGTATTGTGAGCAAAATCAGACACAGTCCTGACTCACAGTTCTTGAGGTCTAGTGGAAGGGATAAACAATGACCACACAATCACACAATTAAGCGTACAATTACCAAAGGAGAGATGTAATCAGCAAGGAAGAGACACAGTGCTTTGAGAGTGTAAAACAGAGAAAAACCCAACGAACCCAACTTGGGAAGAGGGTGAGGGCTTTCCTAAGAAAGTGACCTTGGAACAGAGATTCTGAGGGACAACGGGAGTTCTATGTGGGACCTGCTCTCCTCAGGGTGGGGCCTCTGAAAATTCTACACATGTGGTTCTTGTGAATCCAAAGCCTTGACCTTTAAGAATACAGCAGCCTCGGGCGCCTGGGTGGCTCAGTCATTAAGCGTCTGCCTTAGGCTCAGGTCATGATCCCAGGGTCCTGGGATCGAGTCCCACATCAGGCTCCCTGCTCGGCAAGAAGCCTGCTTCTCCCTCTCCCATTCCCCCTGCTTGTATTACTGCTCTCGCTAGCTCTCTCTCTGTCAAATAAATAGATAAAATCTTTAAAAAAAAAAAAAAAAAAAAAAAAAGAATTCAACAGCCTCCCCTTCTCTGCGGGGCAGGTATATTCCCAGACCCCCAGTGGATGCCTGAAACCACGGACAGTACCGAACCCTACACAGACCTTGTTTTTTCCTATATGTTCCCAACTAGGATAAACTTTAATTTATAAATGACGCATAGCAAGAGATTAACAATAACTAATAATGAAACAAAACAATTTTAACAATAGGTGTGATAAAAGTGACATGAATGTGCTCTCTTGTGATGACAGGAGGGGACACAGTGCCTACAGGATGAGAGGACGATGACGTAGCATTAGGCCGCTACTCACCTTCTGACATGATGTCACAAGGACACCGAGGGGCTTCTAGACCACAGCTGACCGCGGGTAACTGAAGCCCTGGAGAGTAAATCTGCCGATACGTGGGGACAACTGTACTGTGTCTCCCAGCAGGAGGAGAACGGGGAGGAAGCAAATTCATTCGTTCATTGTGAACGAATGAATCAAAATCTTGAACTGATTCTGCACTGCTGCTACAATGATCATAAAACTCCATGGACAATGGATGCGTGCCTGCGACCAAAGAGAAGGGGGTGCTTCTTGGAGAGACAAGAAGATAGATTTGGGGGAGAACTTCTCAGGACCACAAAAAACTAGGTTTCAGAAGAAAGGAGTGTGAGCCTCAGCTCCATCCCACTCTATTATCATATGGACTCCGGGCTCCTCTGTCAGTTAATAACCTAGCCAGTGACAGTCATAAATGATAAGAAAAGATACAATCATGGAAAATTCACTTGTAAACTCCATGGCTAAATCTTGTTTAAAAATCCACATGGAAAAAAGTAAACATACTTTGGCTCTCAAATACTTGGTAGATGGGTTAGTTAATACAGCTAGTGCTGTTTGTTTGTTTGTTCTATTTGTTTGACTGTCCTCAAAGCCCAGTCCAGGTCATCCTGCCGATCTGCTTTTCTGAAGTGTTTTTTACACAGTCTACTCTGTGATTCTTTCATCTAATGTGATTGATTCCATGCCAGGTTCTGAAACTGCAAAGATTATGATCTGGTCTCTTTCTTCAAGGAGTTACCTATCTTGTGCGGATGATGGCCAAGAAAACAGGTGATTGCAACACTGCATGATGACAAAGGAAAGCCCTGGGAGCACAAAGCAGGGGCCCTTTACTCTGTGTGGGAGCATCAGAGATTTCTCAGTGAAGAAGATATTTGAACAACATCTTAACGAAAGAACAAGGCCCGAGCCTCCAGAAAAATATTTTTAGCACTGCTGTTAATTGCCCCAGCCATTGGTAAGGAAAAAAATTTCGAGGGATTTCGGGTCAGTCAGCTCTGATCAAAAGTGACACTGAAATCCAGACCAGGGCAATGCAAGAGAATTCATGTAAGACTTTGTCTTGAAGCAACATTTGGCCTCCCAGTGCTGGGACTCGGGGGAGAAAAATCTAGACACCGGTGTGTTGACAGGTAAGTCCAAATTCATGTCCAGACAAGCAGCCCTTGGTCAGATGCATCCCCAATTTTTCAATCCTGAATGAAAACCAGACTGAAACAATAGAATTCTTTTCACTTTTTTTTAAAAGATTTTATTTATTTATTTATTCATGAGAGATAGAGAGAGAGAGAGGCAGAGGCAGAGGCAGAGGGAGAAGCAGGCTCCCAAGGAGCAGGGAGCCCTATGCGGGACTCGATCCCAGGACCCCTGGGATCATGACCTGAGCCGAAGGCAGACACTTAACCATCTGAGCCACCCAGGCGCCCTTCTTTTCGCTATCTTGAGCACCTCCCCGATCCACCATGGAGAATATGTTGTGATGTCCAATTCCGAGTCTGGCACAGCCCTGATTTCACTCATCAAGAGAACAGATTTGAGGCTCTAAATGAGCAGAATGACTATAGTCAGACTTCAGCTCCAACTAATATTGAAGAATACTGCCTAGGAAATGAGCACTTCCGGCGTGTCTTAAGTACTGCTTTTCATAAACAAGAAAGCAGTGTTCTACAAAGGTTCTTCCTCACCCTCAACAGATGAGAGAGACCTTGACTGATTAATCTCCTGAATTGCTCTGCTAGGACCGAGACTGAGATAATGAAATACCATAGACCAGTGGCTTAAACAACAGAAATGTATGTTCTCACAAGTCTGGAGGCTGGGGGTCTGAGATCGTGGTGTCACTGAATTCAGTTCCTGGTGAGAGCATTCTCCCTGGCTTGCAGAGAGCTGCCTTTCTGTGGTGTCCTCACATGGAGGGGAGAGAGTTCTAGTGTCTTTTCCTCTTCTTATAAGGGCACCATATCAGATTGGAGCACCACTCTGAGGAATTCATTTAACCTTTATTACCTCCTGGCAGGCCCGACCTCCAAATACAATGCCTTTGGAGTGTAGGGCTCCAACATATGAATTCAGACAAGTGGTGGGGGACACAAACATTCAGTCCATAACACCCTTTTCACCATTTCTCCTTCTATAAAATGGTGATGATAATGAACCTCTGTAATGTGTGTATTATAAGACTTAAATGAATAACAAAGTGAAGCACTTGGAACATATTTTTAAAAAGAAGCAAACACTGTTAGTATCAAGTAAAAGGCGGTATAGTATAGTGCTTAAAATCTAGGGCCCTGGACCAAGAAAAACATTTTTAAACTAACTAGGTATATGTAGAAGGAATTCTGATAAGGGAATGGAGTATTCACTACCTTCTTAAGCACAACCCTTCATAAAAAATAAAGTGGCTTTACAAGCAAAATGATGACACCTCTTTATCCATATGCATGTGGCTTCTTTGTATCTCCGTCCCTCACAGTGCCAGCCACGAAACAAGGGTGCAGCAGAAGTTTATGTTAGCTGTTCCCATCATGCCCCAATTTTTCTTTTCTCTCTTTTCTAGTGCCCTCAATAACAATTGTTTAACAATAAAGACATAAATCAAGGCTATCTTGCAGTAGACCATTCTTTCCACTGAGAACAACAAGACAAACTTTGTAAGATTTCTACTCCCCCCGCCCCCCCAAAAATCTGTTTCAAGACATTAAATAACTATCTAGACATTCAGGACCAAAAGGGTGGAGATGCCAGAGTGAAGGGAAACACAAGTAGGTGATCTGAGCATGTGACGTTATTGTCCCCTCAAGGCGTTCAATGAAGAGGCTGAAAAGCCCAATTTAAAGCAATTGCAAAAAAAACCCCCCAAAAAACAAAAAAAAACCAAAAAACCACCTAGAAACCTCAGCGTGATTCATTTGATTCAAACTAGGAAATGTGGACACTTATGTTTGGTGCTACCAAATTATCTAGGACTAGAAGGGCCAACATCTCGTACAGAAGTGAAGCCCATAGTCTGAAATGCTTATCTCTTTGAGTAACCTGCTACTTCAAAAGTGGTGCTGATCCAGGGAAGCCAAGCAGAAAAGTGACAACCCCAAATTCGGAGCAGCCAAACCAAGGCCTTGGCAGTTTCAAGGGGAGATAATAAGAAAACTGACCAAGGAAGAAGAAACACTGGTGAACACCTGCACTTGAGACACTGGGAGGGATATCTCTTGGAAGTACAGGAAAGTGAGAAGTAGACCACACTTTTCTTGAAAACCAGAGGTGTTAAAAATTCTTTAAAAATCCAGAGGGAGTTTTTTTTAAGTTATATTACCTTAAAAGGAACAACAGCAAGAACGGCAACGGGCCACTTGACAGAAAGGAGGGGAGCCAGGAGGCAAGAATTACCATCTCTAAGGAGCTAAAGGCTAACTTAGAATTCTAGACCTAATGAAGAGGAAGAAAAATTAAGGATATGTGCAAACAAATGAACACTGAGAGAAGTGTTTGTCACCATCAGATGTATATGGAATATTAATGAGATTTCTTCGGGCAGAATATGCATAAATGAATGCACATTCCTACCTGTCTACCCACACACATATTTACTCCCAGAGGGAAGAATGAAAATAAAAGAGAATGAATAACAATGAAGGGAACATGGGGAAATCTAAATAAATATGAATTCTGTAAGCAATAGTGATATCTTGGATTTAAATATAAAATTAAAATACGTGGCAATAATAACCTAACAAGGTGAGAGGAGGTGAATTTCAAATGTCTTACCTTTATGACATTGTAATCAAAGTGGTAACGGTATTCATTTTTGTTAGACTCCAGCAGATCAAAAACAAATGGGTACTAAGTTTAATACCAAAACATGTAAGTAATCATATTAAGAGTATATGGATAAAACACGCCATTTAAAATGCAAAGAATCAAAGCGTGGATTTTCAAAACTCCCACTATGTGCTGTTTATAAACGACTCACCTTAAAACTAAAGATAAAATGTTGCAAGTGAAAAGATGGAACAAAGTTACACCACAAAAACATCAACCAAGAAATACACTGTTACTATAGTAATCAAAGCCGACCGTAAGGCAAGAAGCATTACTAGAGGTAAAGCAAGACACTGCATATTTTAAATGGGGATAATTGACCAGAAAGAGAAAATGAAACTAGGAAAAAAAAAAAAAAAAAGACTTTACAATCATAATGGCAGACTTTAACATACATCTCTCAAAAGCTAATGGATCATGCAGACAGAAAAATCACCAAAGACAAAAACAGACTGAACAGCACAATTAATGTACTTGACAACATTGATGTTTAACACACTGTACACGCAAGGACTCAATTCCCCTTCATTTCAAGGGCTTATGGGATATTTATCTTCACCCTAAATATGACCACATTCTAGGCCATGAACAAGACTCAACATATTTCAAAGGGTTGAAAAGTGGATGGATGTTCTCTTACCACTGTGAAATTAAGCTAGAAATCAAAACCAAAAAGATAACCCCAAATGGCTGCAAATTAACCAAATCACTTCTAAATAATCCTTGAGTTAAAAAAGATATCCAAAGGGAAATTACAAAATATTTTTCATAAATGGCAATAAAGATTTCACATAGTAAAATTTGTGATATGCAGCTAAAGTAACGCTTATATAGATATGTTTAGACTTAAAAGCATATCTATTAAAAAAGACAAAAGGTTGAAAAGCAATGAGCTGGGGGGCAGAGCAAGATGGCAGAGGAGTAGGAGACCTGGATTTCGTCTCCTCTCAGGAATTCAGCTGGATAGGGATCAAACCATTCTGAACACCTACAAACTCAACAGAAGATCGAAGAAAAGAAGAGCAGGAACTCTCTGAACAGAAAAGAGACCACTTTCTGGAAGGTAGGACCAGCGGAGAGGTGAATCCGAGGCGATATTCGGGAGGAGAGACGGCGGGGGAGGGGCCTCCGTCGGCCGCTTCTGGCAAGTGATAGAGCCGCGGAGCACAAAATCGGAACTTTTAAAAGTCTGCTCCACTGAGGGACGTCACTCTGGTGGCTAAGCGGGGGGTGGAACCCTCCGGGACAGTGTGGTCTCAGGACCCTCGGGGTCACAGAAAGACCGGGGGTGCCCCAGTGTGGCAGAGCTCCCAGGTATCGGAGCAGGGAAGCCGCTGCAGAGGCGGAGCCCAGGCGCGGGCTCTCAGCTCGGGGTTGCCATAAACCATGATCCGCGGCACAGTCGGGCCCCTGCTCCTCCAGCAGGGACCCAACAAGCGGCAGATCCGGGGAGACTCCCCTTCCTCCCCTGGGAGGAGCGGCGCGGGAGCACCCCGCAGGGATCTGCTGGGTTTGGAGACTCCACCCGGGGTCGGGTGCCACAGATAGAAACGCGCGGTCACAGGCCGGGTGAGCACGGAGTGCGGCTGGAGACTGGGGAGACGGGAGTGACTGACGGCTTTTCTCTGGGGGCTCACTGAGAAGCGGGGCCCCGAGTTCTCGGCTCCTCCGCGGCGGAGATTGGGAGGCCGCCATTTTCACTCTCCGCCTCCAAAGCTGTACGGAAAGCTCGCAGGGAACAAAAGCCCCGGAGAGCAAACCCGAGCAGATTACTTAGCCGGGAGGGGGCAAGGGCGGGGCAATTCCGCCTCCGGCAGAGACATTTGGAAACCACGGCAACAGGCCCCTCCCCAGAAGATCAGCGAGAACAGCCAGCCAAGACCAAGTTTACCCATCAATGAGAATGGCAGAACTCCAGCTCTAGGGGACTACTGCACATAGAATTCATGGCTTTTTTACCATGATTCTGTAGTCTTTCAAAGTTAATTTTTTTTAACTGTTTTTTTTTTTTGAATTTTTCTTTTTCCCTTTTTCAACCAACATCTTATCAATCCCTTTTTTAAAAAAACATTTTTATTTTTCATTTTTAGAGTCATATTCTATCCCTTCATAGTAGTTACCCGTAGTTTTGGCATATATGTATAAGTTGTTCTCTCTTTAAAATTTTGAGATAGTTTCTTCTAACAGATCAAAATATACCCTAAATCTCTAGTGTATGGTTTTTTTCTACTCCCCTGCCTGATCACATTCTCTGCCTTTTTTTTTTAAATCCTCTTCTTTCTTTTTTCAAACAACTTCTTATCAATTCCTTTTATAAAATTTTTTATAATTTCCATCTTTACAGTCATATTCCAACCCTTCATCATATCAACCCTTATTTTTGTACATATATAAGTTTTTCTTTCTTTAAAATTTTGGGAGGCACTTTCTTCTAAAAGACCAAAATACACCCCAAATCTAGTGTGTGGCACTGATCTATATACCAGCCTGATCATATTGGATCACATTCTGGTTTTTTTATTGTTGTTGTTTTGTTTGTTTTTGTTTTTATCTTTATCTTTTTCTTTTTTTTCTTTTTCTTTTTTCTCTCTTTCCCTTTCTTTTCCCACTGCTTCAGGTCTTTTCTGATTTGTTTAGAGTATATTTTCTGGGAACGTTGTTACCCTGTTAGCATTTTGTTCTCTCATTCATCTATTCTCCTCTGGACAAAATGACAAGACGGAAAAAATCACCTCAACAAAAAGAACAAGAAGTAGTACCGACTGCCAGGGACCTACTCAATATGAACATTAGTACGATGTCAGATCTAGAGTTCAGAATCATCACTTTAAAGATATTAGCTGGGCTTGAAAAAAGCATGGAAGTTATTAGAGAAACCCTTTCTGGAGAAGTAAAAGAACTAAAATCTAACCAAGTAGAAATCAAAAAGGCTATTAATGAGGTGAATCAAATATGGGGGCGTTAACTGCTAGGATAAATGAGGCAGAAGAGAGAATCAGTGATATAGAAGACCAAATGATGGAAAATCAAGAAGCTGAGAAACAGAGAGATCAACAACTACTGGATCACGAGGGCAGAATTCGAGAGATAAGCGATACCATAAGACGAAACAACATTAGAATAATTGGGATCCCAGAAGAGGAATAAAGAGAGAGAGGGGCAGAAGGTATATTGGAGCAAATTATAGCAGAGAACTTCCCTAATTTAGGGAAGGAAACAGGCATGAAAATCCAGGAAGCACAGAGAACCCCTCTCAAAATCAATAAAAATAGGTCAACACCCCGACCTCTAATAGTAAAACTTACGAGTCTCAGAGACAAAGAGAAAATCCTGAAAGCAGCTCGGGAGAAGAGATATGTAACCTACAATGGTAGAAACATTAGATTGGCAACAGACCTATCCACAGAGACCTGGCAGGCCAGAAAGGACTGGCAGGATATATTCAGAGCACTAAATGAGAAAAATATGCAGCCAAGAATACTATATCCAGCTAAGCTGTCACTGAAAATAGAAGGACAGACAAAAAGCTTCCAGGACAAACAAAAACTAAAGGAATTTGCAAACACGAAACCAGCCCTACAAGAAATCTTGAAAGGGGTCCTCTAAGCAAAGAGAGAGCCTAAAAGCAACACAGACCTGAAAGGAACACAGACAATACACAGTAAGAGTCACCTTACAGGCAATACAATGGCACTAAATTCCTATCTTTCAATAGTTACCCTGAATGTAAATGGGCTAAATGCCCCAATCAAAAGACACAGGCTATCAGACTGGATTAAAAAACAAGACCCATCGATATGCTGTCTGCAAGAGACTCATTTCAGACCCTAAGACACCCCCAGATTGAAAGTAAGGGGGTGGAAAACCATTTACCATGCTAATGGACACCAGAAGAAAGCTGGGGTGGCAATCCTTATATCAGACAAATTAGATTTTAAACCAAAGACTGTAATAAGAGATGAGGAAGGACACTATATCCTACTTAAAGGGTCTATCCAACAAGAAGATCTAACAATTGTAAATATCTATGCCCCTAACATGGGAGCAACCAATTATATAAGCCAATTAATAACAAAAGCAAAGAAACACATCGACAACAATACAATAATAGTGGGGGACTTTAATACCCCCCTCACTGAAATGGACAGATCATCTAAGCAAAAGATCAACAAGGAAATAAAGACTTTAAATGACACACTGGACCAAATGGACTTTACAGACATATTCAGAACATTCCACCCCAAAGCAACGGAATACACATTCTTCTCTAGTGCCCATGGAACATTCTCCAGAATAGATCACATCCTAGGTCATAAATCAGGTCTCAACCGGTACCAAAAGATTGGAATCATTCCCTGCCTATTTTCAGACCACAATGCTTTGAAACTAGAGCTCAATCACAAGACAAAAGTCAGAAAGAACTCAAATACATGGAGGCTAAAGAGCATCCTACTAAAGAACGAATGGGTCAACCAGGAAATTAAAGAAGAATTAAAAAAATACATGGAAACCAATGAAAATGAAAACACAACTATTCAAAATCTTTGGGATGCAGCAAAGGCAGTCCTAAGAGGAAAGTATATAGCAATACAAGCCTTTCTCAAGAAGCAAGAAAGGTCTCAAGTACACAACCTAACCCTACACCTAAAGGAGCTGGAGAAAGAACAGCAAATAAAGCCTAAACCCAGCAGGAGAAGAGAAATAATCAAGATCAGAGCAGAAATCAATGAAATAGAAACTAAAAGAACAGTAGAACAGATCAATGAAACTAGGAGCTGGTTCTTTGAAAGAATTAACAAGATTGATAAACCCCTGGCCAGACTTATCAAAAAGAGAAGAGAAATGACCCACATCAACAAAATCATGAATGAAAGAGGAGAGATCACAACCAACACCAAAGAAATACAAACAATTATAAGAACATATTATGAGCAACTCTATGCCAGCAAATTAAATAACCTGGAAGAAATGGATGCATTTCTAGAGATGTACCAACTACCAAAACTGAACCAGGATGAAATAGAAAACCTGAACAGACCTATAACCACTAAGGAAATTGAAGCAGTCATCAAAAATCTCCCAAAAAACAAAAGCCCAGGGCCAGATGGCTTCCCAGGGGAATTCTACCAAACATTTCAAGAAGAATTAATACCTATTCTTCTGAAACTGTTCCAAAAAATAGAAATGGAAGGAAAACTTCCCAACTCATTTTATGAGGCCAGCATTACCTTGATCCCAAAACCAGACAAAGACCCCATCAAAAAGGAGAATTACAGACCAATATCCCTGATGAACATGGATGCAAAAATTCTCACCAAAATACTAGCCAATAGGATCCAACAGTACATTAAAAGGATTATTCACCATGACCAAGTGGGATTTATCCCTGGGCTGCAAGGTTGGTTCAACATCCGCAAATCAATCAATGTGATACAATACATTAACAAAAGAAAGAACAAGAATCATATGATCCTCTCAATAGATGCAGAAAAAGCATTTGACAAAGTACAGCATCCTTTCTTGATCAAAACTCTTCAGACTATAGGCATAGAGGGTACATACCTCAATATCATAAAAGCCATCTATGAAAAACCTACAGCGAATATCATTCTCAATGGGGAAAAACTGAGAGCTTTCCCCCTAAGGTCAGGAACGCGGCAGGGATGTCCACTATCACCACTGCTATTCAACATAGTATTGGAAGTCCTAGCCACAGCAATCAGACAACAAAAAGAAATCAAAGGCATCCAAATTGGCAA
>NC_058418.1:49305942-49342140 GCF_002201575.2 Neomonachus schauinslandi
ACTAGAACTCAATCACAAGAGGAAAGTCGGAAAGAACTCAAATACATGGAGGCTAAAGAGCATCCTACTAAAGAATGAATGGGTCAACCAGGAAATTAAAGAAGAATTAAAAAAATTCATGGAAACCAATGAAAATGAAAACACAACTGTTCAAAATCTTTGGGATGCAGCAAAGGCAGTCCTAAGAGGAAAGTATATAGCAATACAAGCCTTTCTCAAGAAACAAGAAAGGTCTCAAGTACACATCCTAACCCTACACCTAAAGGAGCTGGAGAAAGAACAGCAAATAAAGCCTAAACCCAGCAGGAGAAGAGAAATCATCAAGATCAGAGCAGAAATCAATGAAATAGAAACTAAAAGAACAGTAGAACAGATCAACGAAACTAGGAGCTGGTTCTTTGAAAGAATTAATAAGATTGATAAACCCCTGGCCAGACTTATCAAAAAGAAAAGAGAAATGACCCAAATCAACAAAATCATGAATGAAAGAGGAGAGATCACAACCAACACCAAAGAAATACAAGCAATTATAAGAACACATTATGAGCAACTCTATGCCAGCAAATTAGATAACCTGGAAGAAATGGATGCATTCCTAGAGATGTATCAACTACCAAAACTGAACCAGGAAGAAACAGAAAACCTGAACAGACCTATAACCACTAAGGAAATTGAAGCAGTCATCAAAAATCTCCCAAAAAAAAAAGGCCCAGGGCCAGATGGCTTCCCAGGGGAATTCTACCAAACATTTCAAGAAGACTTAATACCTATAATTCTGAAAGTGTTCCAAAAAATAGAAATGGAAGGAAAACTTCCAAACTCATTTTATGAGGCCACCATTACCTTGATCCCAAAACCAGACAAAGACCCCATCAAAAAGGAGAATTACAGACCAATATCCCTGATGAACATGGATGCAAAAATTCTCACCAAAATACTAGCCAATAGGATACAACAGTACATTAAAAGGATTATTCACCACGACCAAGTGGGATTTATCCCTGGGCTGCAAGGTTGGTTCAACATCCACAAATCAATCAATGTGATACAATACATTAACAAAAGAAAGAACAAGAATCATATGATCCTCTCAAGAGATGCAGAAAAAGCATTTGACAAAGTACAGCATCCTTTCTTGATCAAAACTCTCCAGAGTATAGACATAGAGGGTACATACCTCAATATCATAAAAGCCATCTATGAAAAACCCACAGCGAATATCATTCTCAATGGGGAAAAACTGAGAGCTTTCCCCCTAAGGTCAGGAACGCGGCAGGGATGTCCACTATCACCACTGCTATTCAACATAGTATTAGAAGTCCTAGCCACAGCAATCAGACAACAAAAAGAAATCAAAGGCATCCAAATCGGCAAAGAAGAAGTCAAACTCTCACTCTTTGCAGATGATATGATACTTTATGTGGAAAACCCAAAAGGCTCCACCCTAAAACTGCTAGAACTCATACAGGAATTCAGTAAAGTGGCAGGATATAAAATCAATGCACAGAAGTCATTGGCATTCCTATACACCAACAACAAGACAGAAGAAAGAGAAATTAAGGAGTCGATCCCATTTACAACTACACCCAAAACCATAAGATACCTAGGCATAAATCTAACCAAAGAGGCAAAGAATCTGTACTCACAAAAATATAAAACACTCATGAAAGAAATTGAGGAAGACACAAAGAAATGGAAAAACGTTCCATGCTCATGGACTAGAAGAACAAATATTGTGAAGATGTCAGTGCTACCTAGAGCAATCTACACATTCAATGCAATCCCCATCAAAATACCATCCACTTTTTTCAAAGAAATGGAACAAATAATCCTAAAATTTGTATGGGACCAGAAAAGACGCCACATAGCCAGAGGACTGTTGAAAAAGAAAAGCAAAGCTGGCAGCATCACAATTCCGGACTTCAAGCTCTATTACAAAGCTGTCATCATCAAGACAGTATGGTACTGGCACAAAAACAGACACATAGGTCAATGGAACAGAATAGAGAGCCCAGAAATGGACCCTCAACTCTATGGTCAACTAATCTTCGACAAAGCAGGAAAGAACGTCCAATGGAAAAAAGACAGTCTCTTCAACAAATGGTGTTGGGAAAATTGGATAGCCACATGCAGAAGAATAAAACTGGACCATTTCCTTACACCACACACAAAAATAGACTCCAAATGGTTGAAAGACCGCAATGTGAGACAGGAGTCCATCAAAATCCTAAAGGAGAACACAGGCAGCAACCTCTTTGACCTCAGCCGAAGCAACTTCTTCCTAGAAACATCGCCAAAGGCAAGGGAAGCAAGGGCAAAAATATACTATTGGGACCTCATCAAGATAAAAAGCTTTTGCACAGCAGAAGAAACAGTCTACAAAACCAAAAGACAACCGACAGAATGGGAGAAGAAATTTGCAAATGACATATCAGATAAAGGGCTAGTATCCAAAATCTATAAAGAACTCATCAAACTCAACATCCAAAGAACAAAGAATCCAATCAAGAAATGGGCAGAAGACATGAACAGACATTTTTCCAAAGAAGACATCCAAATGGCCAACAGACACATGAAAAAGTGCTCAACGTCACTCGGCATCAGGGAAATACAAATCAAATCCTCAATGAGATACCACCTCACACCAGTCAGAATGGTTAAAATTAACAAGTCAGGAAATGACAGATGTTGGCGGGGATGCGGAGAAAGGGGAACCCTCCTACACTGTTGGTGGCAATGCAAGCTGGTGCAGCCACTCTGGAAAACAGTAAAACAGTATGGAGGTTCCTCAAAAAGTTGAAAATAGAGCTACCATATGACCCAGCAATTGCATTACTGGGTATTTACCCCAAAGATACAGAAGTAGGGATCCGAAAGGGTATGTGCACCCCGATGTTTATAGCAGCAATGTCCACAATAGCCAAACTATGGAAAGAGCCAAGATGTCCATCAACAGATGAATGGATAAAGAAGAGGTGGTATATATATACAATGGAATATTATGCAGCCATCAAAAGGAATGAGATCTTGCCATTTGCAACGACGTGGATGGAACTGGAGGGTATTATGCTGAGCGAAATAAGTCAAACAGAGAAAGACATGTATCATATGACCTCACTGATATGAGGAATTCTTTTTTTTTTTTTTTAAGGTTTTATTTATTTGACAGAGAGAAAGACAGCCAGAGAGGAACACAAGCAGGGGGAGTGGGAGAGGGAGAAGCAGGCTTCCCGTGGAGCAGGGAGCCCAATGTGGGGCTCGATCCCAGGACTCCGGGATCATGACCTGAGCCAAAGGCTGACACTTAACGACTGAGCCACACAGGCGCCCCATATATCAGGAATTCTTAATCTCAGGAAACAAACTGAGGGTTGCTGGAGTGGTGGGGGGTGGGAGGGATGGGGTGACTGGGTGATAGACACTGGGGAGGGTATGTGCTCTGGTAAGTGCTGTGAATTGTGCAAGACTGTTGAATCTCAGATCTGTACCTCTGAAACAAATAATGCGATATATGTTAAGGAAAAAAAAAAAAGAAGAAGATAGCAGGAGGGGAAGAATGAAGGGGGGGAAATCGGAAGGGTAGATGAACCATGAGAGACGATGGACTCTGAAAAACAAACTGAGGGTTCTAGAGGGGAGGGGGTGGGAGGATGGGTTAGCCTGGTGATGGGTATTGAGGAGGGCACGTTCTGCATGGAGCACTGGGTGTTATGCACAAACAATGAATCATTGAACACTACATCTAAAACCAATGATGTAATGTATGGGGATTAACATAACAATAAAAAAATTTTTAAAAAAAAACCCAAAATGAGAACACAGGAAAAAAATAAATAAATAAAGTAAAATAAAATAAAAAAAGAAAAGCAATGAGCTAAGATTCTATATAAAAAAATAAAGAAATAAATTAAACCCAAGGAAAGTGGCAGGAGAAAACAAAAAAATCAAAACAGTTTTCAATTCATTTTGTGAAGCCAACCTAACCTCAATACCCAAACTTGATAAGGATGTAGTAAGAGAACAAAATTACAGACCAATTTTTCTCAAAAACATGCATGGGTAAACCTAAACAAATACATGCAAATCAAACCCAGCAATCACTAAAAGTAACAGTACGTCATGGCCAAATAAGGTTTTTCCAGAAAGGCAAGGTTGGCTTAACATCTGAAAAAAAATAAGTCAATATACTTAATGGGGGGGGGGGGGGAATGTAAAAAAAATCATATGTCCTCAATAGATGAAGAATTTTTAATAAAATTTATTAGCAAACTACAAATGTAAGGGAATGTTACCAATGTGATGAAGTGTATCTACAAAGAAACCTACAGCTAACATCATACTTAATGATAAAAGAGTAAAATATTGCCCCCAGCAAGATCAGAACTGAAACAAAGATGTTTAATATTATCACATCTATTCCTCACCACACTTAAGGTCCTTGACTTTGCAAGAGTCCAAAAAAAAATTAATAAAGATTGGGGGAGGGGAACTGTCACTATTCACAGAAGATATGATTATACATAGAGGCATCAAAATAATTTATAAGTAAATTTCTAAAATTGATAATGAAGAATTTCCAGATGAAAGTCTATATACAAAAATAAATTTCATTTCTCCATAACAGCAGCAAAAATTTAGAAAACAAGGACAATTATTTCATTTTAAGTAGCATCAAAAACATCAGTGAAGAAAAAAATCTAGCAAAGGATGACCAAGATCTCAATAATGAAAACTACAAAACAGGAAATAATGTAAAGACTTGCAAATGAGATATACCATATTCATGCATCAAAAAATACTACTGTAAAGATTAACCTATAAATTCAATGAAATCCAAGTAAATATCCCAGGAGCATTTTGGTAGGAATTAGCAAAGTGATCCTAAAATGCATATAAAAATGTAAACCCCGAATAGCCAAGACAGTCTTGAATTACAAAGATGAAGGACTTAGACTACTTGCCATCAAGATCTATGATAAAGCTACAGTAATTAATAAAAGTGTGGTATTAGAACAAAGACAGTTTTTAAAATGGAATAAAATAGATAAATCAGGAATAGACCAATAATACATACAACATCACCTGATTCATGACAAAGATAATACAGCAATGCAGTATGCTTAGAACAATTATCTTTGAAATAAATGGTGCTGTATCCACTGGATATCCACTTGGAGAAAAAAGTTATCTTGACCAACTCCTCACATCATTCACAAAAATGCATTCCAAGGAGACTGTAGGCTACCCATGAAGGTACCTAAATCCATAAAGCTTCTAGAATTTTACATTGAAAAAATATCTTTATAATCTTGGGTATAGGAAAGGGTTTTGATATAGGATGCTGACCTACAGTATACACCAAGACTGATGAACTGGGAGACATTAAAGTGTCCGTTAAACATGCGGAAAATCCCTCAACCTCTTTAGTCATCAGGGGAATGCAAAATCTCAATGATATACTACGTATACTCCATATTTGTGAAAATGAAGACAAAAAATTCCAAGTGTTGGCAAGGATAAGGAACAAGTGAAACTGCTTGTAAGAATGTAGATTGCTAGAACTACTTTGAAAACAAATTGGTAGGACCAATTTGCATGTGCCTTACGACCCAGAAACTCCACTTCTCGAAACCCTACAGAAATGAGAACATCTTTGAACCATAAGACCTGCAAAAGAATATTCACAGCAGCATTACTGGTAACTGCCCAAAGCCAGGGCCAGTCCAATGGCCATCCACAGTAGAATGGATAAAGTGTAGCACTCCATGCAATGGGATGTTTCAGAGCAATAAAAATGGATCAATTATAGCTATGTCCAAACATGCTGTTGAACAGAAGCAGCTAGTCAACTAAGAGCATTCTTTGCATTGAGGCAGAGTTCAAAAACAGGCAAAGCTAATCTTCAGTGATTGAAGCCAAGATAACAGTTATGTTTGGGAGTGAGGCATTTAGGAACTGAGAAAGCATGAGCAGGGCTCTGGGGGTGTAGGAGATATTCCATACTCTGATCAAGTTGGCTGTTAACATGAATGTGGCCTCTTCATAACAAATAAATGAGCTCTCTACTCAGTCCTCCTGCATCTTTCCATATTTATGCTATTTCAATTGATTTTTTTAAAGCAGAAATCCCAACATTCTTGAAGGGAGAGAGGTGATATGCAAGATTTCAGAAGCACCTTGTGAGCTGAGGGGACGCATGTTAGTAAAAAAAAAAAAAAAAAGAAACAAAACTCTAGACCAAAGCTACATTCATTGCCGGCAGCCCTGTCCTGCTGAGACAGACACTGAAGAAAGCAGAGATAAGAAACTTACATTAGAGTCAAAAGTAGCATTTAACGGGGGACTGGCTTATTCCACAGAGAGTAACAAAAAATTGTTGACCTAAGCTGATATGACAGGATAAATAGTACCACAGACATTCCGCTCTCGGTAGCTGACTCAACAGCGGAGGCTGACAGATTTACAATGGAGAACTGAATCCTCAGATCAAAATCCATGTGCTCTGTTTGGGGCTTGATGACCTACAGTATACACTGAAACCCTTAAATCAACAGGTTATGGCATTTACGGTGAAGCACTCTGACAGGTCTGCTTCGTCAAACAAGTCTTGTCTTGAATCTGGGCTCAGCTCAACGCTGGACTATCAAAAGCAAGCATTTGCTAACATGGGAGGGGAAAATGCTCCATTTCTGTTCAAATACTTAATGGAAATCTTTCTTGTGCTGCTGGGATAAAGGAAAAAAAAATGGCACAAATGTATAGAGATGTATATAATCTTTAAGACCTCTCCGTGCTAGAAAAGATTTATTTATTCAGTGACTCCAGAGCTCCTGCCGACATCACCACAGTAAAATTCTCCATGTTTGTCTGGGTTGGCTCTAAGTGGCTCACACAATACAACTTTCTTGAGGGATGACTACACAGAGCACACTATATATCCATTAAATATGGATCCTCCATGATAGCATCTCCTAACCACCTTAACGAGAAGCCAGGTCCAAAACATTAGCATACACACCTCCACACATTTTATAACATGGCTCAGTAAACATACACATACACACCCACACTGCAAAATTTCACAGAATACTTTTCCTAGATAATAATCTGGTATTGTCTATGCTACTCTATTTTATGCTTCTCCTGTATTTTCCTTCTTACTAATGCTCACTGTAACTGACTGAATGGATTCATGACCCACTGATCAGTTTCAACCCCGAGTTTGAAAAGGACTTTTTTTTTTTTTAAGATTTTATTTATTTATTTGAGAGAGAGAGAGAGAATGAGAGACAGAGAGCATGAGAGGGAGGAGGGTCAGAGGGAGAAGCAGACTCCCTGCCAAACAGGGAGCCCGATGCGGGACTCGATCCCAGGACTCCAGGATCATGACCTGAGCCGAAGGCAGTCGCTTAACCAACTGAGCCACCCAGGCACCCGCCATCCCTTCATTTTCAGATGAGGAAACTGAGGCCCAGATAAGTACAAGGTTACAGAGTAGCTAGTAAGAGCCTTGGGACTAGAACCAAATCTCCAGGCTCCCAGACCATCTGAGCAGGTAGTCAACCATTTTTCCCCATTTTAACCTCTGTTGAGAAAGTGACCAATAAAACTGCGCATTAGCAGGGAAGAAGGCTAATAATATAAGAGGGCCCTTTGTGGAAATTAGCTAGAACCAAACCCAGGACTGAGCACAGGTAGCTGACAACCCTGTCTCCCTTCCAATCAATATGGCAACACAATGTGTTCAGCGAATCTTTCCAAAACCTTCCCTTTGATCCTCAGACCTCAGAATGTGGCCAGGAATATAATATCTAGCCTTTCAGATACTCTCTGTTTAACCAGCAGTTTGGCAAGATCCTCGCATCATTTTAAACTGGTTCATTTATTCCAAGTGAAACCCTGGTTTTCCTGCAAGGCGCCAATGAAGCGTAAATACCTACTGCCTACTTGTTTCGGGTGATGAGCTGAAGAGGGTGTACGACCGCAAAGATTTATTGTGATGGCAGGTGCTCCTCCAGTATTTGGGGCTCCCAGAACACACTGGCCATCCCCACCTACCCGAGGGCATTCCCATTCACTGACTCTCCTCGTGGGGTGCTCTTCCCCAGCATAGCCACACCACAGCTCCTCTCCCTCGTGGGGTCTTGGCTCAATCGTCAGTTCCTCAGTGAGACCTTTCCTGAGTATCCAGCAGGGAGCAGCAAATACCCCCTCCCCAGCCTTTCCTCCCTGGCAGGCACTCCTTACCTCCCTCACCCACCGTAGAGCACTGGGACCTTCTGACTTACTTCATATTCACCCATTTGTATGTTTATTGTCTCCCCACGGCACTGTGATACGGGTTTTGCATGAAGAACGTAAGCCTCACCACAACCGTAAGAGGTAGGTGATCTTACCCATATGTTACTGATGAGGAAAATGAGAAACACACAGAGTTCAAGGTTGCTCAGAGTCTCTCGGCTCACAAGCACAGATGCCGAGGTTCACGGTGGAGGCGGTAGGAGGCTAACGCCCTTCTTCAGAACTACCAGGCTCGATGCTCCCTGGATGCGTCCTGGTCGGCACTCAGTACACACTTGCTAAGTGAGGAAATTCACTTGAAGAAATACTACTATTTCATTATATTAATATCTAATGTGGAGGTGCATTTTTGCCTAGATACGTATTTCCATATATATATATTTCAAGACAGAGAGTGTGAATGAGTGAGTGCCAGGCGCCCTGACAGATGCCTGAAATACAATGATGAGGGAGAAAAATTATAAAGATAGGGTTCATGTCCTCGTGACACTTGTCATCGAGCGTAGGAGATAGGCATTACTGAAATGATCACATTAGGAAGTGGGAAAGCACAACGTATGAGAAGAAGAGGTGCGAAACCGACTGTGCCCAAAGATGGCAGAAAGACTCTGCGATGCCTCATTTTACGTGTCAACTTGACCGGGCCCCAAAAATTAGATAAACATTATTCTGGGTATGTCTTTCTGGGTGTTTCTTGTTGAGATTGAATCAGTAGACTGAGTAAAGCCGGTTTCCTTCCCCAGTGTGGGTGGGCATCGGCCAATCCCTCATGGCCTGAACAGAATGAAAAGGTGGAGGAAATGAGAACTTGCTCCCTGCCTCATGGTCTTCAAGCTGGGACACTGGTCTTTTCCTGCCTTCAGACTCAGATGGGAACCACACCTTCAGCTCTCTTGGCTCTCCAGCTAGCCAGCTGCAGGTCTTGGGACTTCTCAGCTTCTCCTAATATGTGAGTCAATCCCATAGTTTTATTTATATATATATGTATATATAAATTTATGTGTGTACAAACACACATGTATATATACATATAAAATATACATAATACATACATTAACATGTTCTTTATTCTACAATTATGAATTAATCATATCTTAACATTTAATATAGTATTGATATAAATACATATTACTATTACACACATATAATATATAATATACGCACACTTGTTTCTGTTTCTCCAGAAACCCTAACACAGCCCCAGGCATGCTCAGTCTACCACCAGGAATGGAGAGGGCAAGGGGCCTCCCCTGAAAAGCACCCTCTGGGGTTTCCCTGCACTGAGGTCTCCTTCCTTTCTTAGAATAAAAGCCACTGGCTCCTCATTTCAAGTGTTCCTGAGAAAACTCTCCTCCACTCTTCTGGCCTAAGGCAGGCAGGGCCCAGCAAGAGACTATCACACCGGAACCACAGTCCAGCAGCTGTAGCTACCCAGCCAGGAAGGGCATGGACACACTCATCTGTCGGTTGATCTCTCCTGCCGCTCTGTGGAGTGGCCTGCTTCCTTGAGCATGGCCACTGGCAAGGTAAATTCGCTCAGGTATCACCATGTGAGCAAAAATATAATAAGGTAACTAAATTTTCTGATACATTAAATATGATCCTAAGTCAGACACAATGTATTTTTGACTGTTCACTGATCTGGGTTATTTTTGCCACCCAACCCTTCTTTTAGAGAGAGGAATTTATAATTTAGTGTGACATTACCTCTTAATGTCCTGACCCGACCTTGGATCTTTTTAAAACTCTATTTTGCTCTGGTTTCTACATATGTTAATGAGCAGAACTGCCAAAGTTATTATGAAGATTCGAAAAATGAGACCTAATAAAGAGGTTTCCACTTAAAAAAAAAGCAAAAGTTATTAAGCTAGCAAGTTTTGATCAAAAATAATTATAATATCCATGTGTAAATTTTGAAATTTTTCAAAACCTAATACCTTCAATTATCTTCAAAAGAAATATTTCACTTTATTTTACATTTGATCTCCACCATCAGAAATGTCCAACTGTCTACGGACTGTATCATGGCAAAGGGCCTCCAAACCCAAATATCAACCTGTATACACCAGAGAGTATTCAAAAGAAAACTAAAGACACTGGGGAAGTACTTTTTGGAAGATATGTAATCATAGCAAACTAGATAAAAAGGGAATCTTTTCCGCCCATTTACTTTCACTGTATACATCCCAGGACTTCCAGATAGGAGAGGACTAGAGCTATCCTGTCCAGTATGGACTCTGATCCTGAGCACTTGGAATGCGGATGGTCTGAACCAAATGTGCAGGAACTGTACAATGCACACTGGATTTTGAAGACTTGCGTGTAAAATAAAAGCAAACGATCTCAATTTTTTTTTACTGATTCTATTTTGAAATAACACTCTCAATCTACTAGATTAATAAAATATACCAACACAAATTTCGCTTTTTTTTTTTAAAGAAGACTACTAGAAAATTTTAAATGACATATGTTGGTTTGTGTTACGTTCTACTGGATAGCATTGTGCCACAGCAAAGAGGATATGGAATTCCATACGTCATAAAAAAGAAACAGGGCATGGGGGAGGGAAAAAAAACACACACACACTTCTGTTGTCATTATTTAAAAATAAAAACCCACTGCCTACTAAAATTAGACTCATTAAAATAAATATCTTCAAAGACGCAAATGAGCTGCATATGAACGTTGGGCAATGTAATCCATCAATAAGCATTCTTGGTTTACAACATTTCCCCACATGTCATCGTCCAAACAAATCAAAGAAATCAATTAAAAGTGGTTATGGAGTGTGAAGTCATCCTCTAAGCCAACCGTGGAGAGCGGTCTCTCTCCAACTGCTCACTGACAGGCATGGAACATGCTCACTTGGATTTGCTGTGTCAAATCCATCTGCAGTTATTGTCGGCAGACATGGAGAGGTGTGTAATAACAAGACAACTGACAAAGTAGTGAATCAAGAAGAGAGATGATGCATCCAAGATGCCCAGTCACGAACAATTACTGACAATGCTAGATGTGGTCTCACTCCATGCAGTGGGCTCTGCACCCAAGAAATGTCAATTCACAAAGTGTAGGCAAGACATCACTGCATTTACGTGTTGGCTGACATGTGCTGAATGCCCTGTGGCATTACGCTTGCCTGCTTCCCCTGCAAGACCTGGAGGCTCTTTGCAGAAAGTGTCCGTAACTTCTACGGTCCTATCACAGTTAGAACTTTTCATTTCAAAGTGACAGAAACTAATGTTAAACCAGACTAACAAGAAAGGGGGATATGTTTCATTAGAGTGAAAGGTCTGAAGTACTTTAATTTTGGGCATCAAGACTGTGATGACTATTCTCGGGGGACATAAAGGTGGCCAGCAACTCTGGACTTACATTCCATCCTCTTTGCTACCCCCAGGTGTCCCAGAATTTTATTTCATTGGCTCTGATCCCATTACATGCGAATCCCTACCAATCACTGTAGTCAAGGATATCTGATATTCTGACCGGTCGCTATGAAAACATGTCACCTCCACCCAAATCCCAAGGACTTGAGGCAGAGGTGGAGAACGTAGGTTCCCCAAGGAAAACTGCAATGTTTTTACCAAAAGACTGGGGAAACAGGTGCCGGGCAGACAAGAAATCACAGGTGGCCAACTGCTCTCTCTGAATCCCCATAGCTAACCTGCAAATAAGGATAGCTACTGAGGAGTTTTTTCAATGAATGCATGCATGCATGGATGCATAAGAAAAATCCAATTCATGATGCATGCCAAACAGAAATGATGTATATTATTTCTAAATGACCAGGATGTTAATTACATACGTTCATGTAACAAGTGTTTATTGAGTGCCTACTCTCTGTCAGGGTCCATTCTTGCCACTGTAGACATAGCTGTTAACAGCAGAAATGAAGTGCCGCCCTCAGGAAGCTGCTATTCAGGCAGGGAGGGCAGTACATGCAAGATAATAAAGTCTTTATTACGAGTGATAAACAGGATGAAGAAGAAGAAAGCAAGGTAAGGGGATGGCGGAGTGACCAGTGCAGGGAAGAACTTTCTGCAATGATGATATTTACACAGAGAACTGAAGTTATTGTTCATTGTAGGTGAATATTTGGGGGAAGAGCATCCAAAGAGCAGTCAATGGAATAGGGGCATCTGGGGCCATGAAAGGTGACAGAGGCCAGAAGGGCTGGAGGGCAAGGAGTGCACGATGGCAGAAAAGATAGGAAATTAGGCCAAAAGAGCCTGATCACATAGGGCGTTGCAGGCCGTGGTAAGGAATTTGGATTACAAACTATGAGTCATAGAAAGCCATTAGCTGCCAGCAGAAAAAAGGTGAAATAATCTGGCAAGTGTGAGAAGCATAGATTATAGGGACACAAGAGACGAAGGAGAAGCATCAGACTAGAAGCTGCTACAGGAATCCGGGTGAGAGAGGAGAGGGGTGTGCATCATGGTGGTAGCACGAGAGGGGTTATCAAGTAGTCAGAACTGGGTATATTTTCAAAATACCCAATTCAACTGACCCATGAGCAATGAAATGTACATGGACAGGTGTATAAAATCACCTGCTATTTAGACATCTGCATTTAAACTGCTTGCCCACCATATTAAAAGTAGTCACTCAACACTTACTTGTGTTCTCATGGTGCTTTAAATGATACTTTAATTATAATATTAATTTTGTTGCACTGTCCTTATGTGTTATATTCCTGTCACCATTACTCTCTACCTTCACACTGGAATATCTTAGAATTTAGGAATCATATTATCATTTTTGTATTTCCATGGTCTATCATAGTACTTAAGCACAGAGTAGGCTGGAAAGAAATGCTTTGGGTTAGAAGGATGGGTGGGTGAAGGGGGGTGCATGGGTGTAGAGATGGGTGGGTGGTAGGTAGGAGGAAGGAAGGGAAAAGAAGAAGTGTCAAGCAATTAGCCAGGCATACAAACCCCCAAACGACCTTAACCTTCCTTACCTATGATATTTATAAAGAAGTTGGGTAATTTAAAGGATGTTGCTATTATATAGGTACGAGGTACTAGTGTACTATGCATTCTCATATGACAGGTGTATTCAAGGAAGGGATGAGGCGATGGATTCAATAATCAGGTCAGCTGATCAGTCTATGCATCTGAAAGAATTAGCTCCCTTATGATGCATTCCAATTAAAACAGAGCTCCTTGAACCTTCAAATACAGTGAACTTAAGTATGCCCAACTACATGCAGTAGATAGAAAAATCCAATATACGTTGACAAGATTCTCAGACTTGAGCACACATTCATAAAACACAGAGAACATTCCAGATCTCATTCCAGAGCTGCCCACTGCCTCCATTGTTATAGATCCACAGGATACAGAGGTTTACATAAGGTTGGCAGCAAACCCAGAAATGGAATCCACACTTCTAATCTACAACCACATGGATAGACTCCCTCCTTCCTCCCTTGTAAGAATGCAAAAGTAAAATTTATTATAAATATATCTCTGTTTCTATGGGGCACTTGGGTAGCTCAGTCAGTTAAGTGTCTTGCCTTTGGCTCAGGTCATGATCTCAGGATCCTGGGATCAAGCCCTTCATCAGGCTCCCTACTCAGTGGGGAGTCTGCTTCTCCCTCTCACCCTCCTCCCTGCTTGTGTGCATGCGCTCTCTCTTAAATAAATAATATCTTAAAAAAATATACCTGTTTCTTCAGAGATCCATTTATTTTCAGCAGTCTGGGTTGGCATGTTGTGAAATTCAAAAGGAAATACACATCTTTTTTTTTTTTTTTTAAGGTTTTATTTATTTATTTGACACAGAGAGAGAGAGAGAGAGACAGTGAGAGAGGGAACACAAGCAGGGGGAGTGGGAGAGGGAGAAGCAGGCTTCCTGCTGAGCAGGGAGCCCGGATGTGGGGCTCGATCCCAGGACCCTGGGATCATGACCTGAGCCGAAGGCAGACGCTTAACCAACTGAGGCACCCAGGCACGCCACAAATACACATCTTTAAAAAGATTTCCAGATGGTTTTTTTGCTGCCTTCCAATCCACCCCCAGTCCCCATGCACCATTCATACACGGTCTCCCCAGCGACATGCCTCAAAAGTTAAAGTCATTACTGAAATCATCGTTCTTAATGACTCTGAAATCAAAAGCAAGTATACTCTGGAAAAAAGACAAACTTACATAAATGAATTCTATTAAAGAAGCCAGCTTGTGATCGGGTGCTATCCATGATCCTCACCTGAAGACAATCATACCCCAGGGACACCCGGCCATATCCGGGAGCATTTATCAATCATAGCTGTGCGGTGCGCCCGGCATCTGCTGGGTAATGGTCAAGCATCCTAGAATGCACAGGACAGGTCTCACAAGCATCCATCCATGTGAGTAGCGCCCTGCTAAGAAATCCGATGCTAAATCACGAAACAATTTCCTAAGCAGTTTCAACAGGGGATATCTATGGACACTTGCTGCTTCTCCTTGAACCCATGGTCTCACATGCCCCATAAGATAGCATGAGCAGTTGGTGGATGATGTAAGAGGACCATGGTTCTGGAAATGGAAGGGACTTACTATGTGACCCACCTGCTGCAGAGTCGGCAATGTAGAACTTTTCTGTGTTAGGTTTTTACTGCTGCCTGACAAATCACGACACATTTAGCAGCTTAAAAATAACAGCCATCTATCAGCTCGCAGTTCTGCAAATCAGAAGTCTGGGCACAGTGTGACCAGGTTCTCTGCTCTGGGTTTCCCAAGGCCTGAATCAGGGTGTCAGCCAGGGCTGCATTCCTCGCTGGAAGTTCTGGAAAAGAATCCACTTCTAAACTCATTCAGGTTGTTGGCAGAATTCAGTTGCCTCCAGTTGTAGGACTAAGGCCTCTGTTCCTTGCCGGCTGCCAGCTAGAGGCCACTCTCAGCTGCTAGGGGCCACCAGCATTCCTTACCACGTGGACCCCTTGATCTCCCAAGCCAGCAATGGAGACGGTCACATGTCAAATCCCTCTAGCTATGAACCTCTTTGACCTTATCTGATTCTGTAGGATCCTAAGATTATTGGGTCAAACCTACCTGGAAAATCTCCTTAAGGTCAACTTATTTGAAGAATTGATGACATCTTCAAGATCTCTTCCCAGCAGTACCTGAATTAGTGACTGGATGAATAACTGGGAGGCCACGTGTGCTAGATTCCCAGAGAGTTGATAATTTCCCAAAGCTGAGTGAAGGATACATGGGAATGCTATGTATTATTTTTGCAAATTCCTGTGAGTCTAAAAGTATTCCAAAATAAAATGTCTTCAAAAAGAATAATTCTGCCGAGATCATGTAACTAGTAAGTAAAAGTGATGGGCTTCTAAAATCTCACGCGTTTTAACATGCCATCCTGCCCTCTTAAACTATTGCACAAGACATTTCTAAGGTGACAGGGCCTCTGAAGCCCCTGGCATTTATCTGGACCAGGGGGTTCTCAATCTGGACTGTGCATGAAAACCAGCTGGAGAGCCATTAAAAAATACACATGCTCGGGCCCCATTCCCAGATATTTAGCTTCAACCGGTCTAGGGTGGGATCTGGGCATCTGGGTTTTTTAAAGCTCTCTATGCTAAGAATCACTGATCTATGTGGAATTTAAGAAACAAAACAGAGGATTATAGGGGAAGAGAGGGGAAAAATAAAACAAGACAAAATCAGAGAGGGAGACAAACTATAAGAGACTCTTAATCATAGGAAACAAACTGAGGGTTGCTGGAGGGGAGGGTGGTGGGGGGAGGGGTAACTGGGTGATGGGCATTAAGGAGGGCACATGATGTAATGAGTACTGGGTATTCTGTAAGACTGATAAATCACTGAACTCTACCTCTGAAACTAATAATACATTATATGTTAATTAACTGAATTTAAATAAAAAAAGAATCACTGCTCTAGACATGATTTAATCATCGTTACATATGCAGGATTAAACAGAAATTAGTATTTGCTTTACACACAAAAAGAATCCTTTTAGAAGAATGGAATTAATTTTGCCTTAATGCATCTCACTGAAAAATGTCTGTAAAGCCCTGAGATAAGACCAAGACATAGGAAAATACAGATATACATATATATGTGTGTGTGTGTATATGTTACGTGTGTGTGTGTGTGTGTGTATGTATATATATATATATATATATATATATAAAGTATACATAAAGAACAAGAGTGCATTTAAATAGTCTTTTCTCTCCACCACATTGCTATGTTGCCTAAAAGAGACCTACTCCATAACAAAGGTTGGAGAATAATTGCGTTCATTCTTTATCAACAGAGAAGTTAATTTGGGGTAACTCTTCATCTGCCTCCTGGAAGTGGCAAAGGACACTATGAAAGGGAGATGAGGAATCATAAATTCACAGAATGAACCCAGAGACCCTAAAAAGCAGTGTCTGTGTGAGGTTTTTACTACTGGAGAGAGAACTTGGGAAATCACCGGAGAGATAATCTCCTTTTACTAGCTTATGTCAGTCCCTTTCAAGTGCCGTCTCTCAAATAAGGGTAGCCGACTTCCAGTAAATGAGTGTTGTGCATTATATAATTTATATTAGAAAGCATGCCCCCTTGACTGGTAGTAGTAATAAGGGCAGATAAAATATTCCGGAGCTCAGCGGCATGAATAAGCAATGAAAAGAATTGAGCTGCAAATGAAATCCGTGGATACATCAAAGGCGTCCCTTCAGGAGAGGTGAGCGTGACGTCCAGATAGAACACTCTCACCAGACTTGTATTACGGCATTTGAGTGTACTCTGCCCTGTAATTGGATAGAGAAACCGTGGGAACAGGCTTTCATGGAAATAACTGGATATAACTGAAAGCGAACTCCTGGGTTTGTGGGCAGAGGATGGGTAGGAAGCCCGGGCAAATGGTTTTGGTCATGAAAGCCTTAATGGGCAGTGCTCCCTGGGCCTGTTTCTATTTGGACTTCAGGAATTAATCAGCACCATGTGACTTTCTTAGGCTCATGAAAAACAAAGGTGAAATGAGTTCAAAGGGAACTTTGCATGATTTACCACCGAGGTGATAGCCAGTGATGTTGGGCGTCTAATATCAGTATCAGCAAGGAAGAGCTAATGTTTAGTATGTGTTTGGCACCTCAGTTTTTCACAAAGTAGGTCTCTCGGTGTCTCTTTCATGGAATATAGAATTGCATGCAACTACGAAGACTCATGTATATACATGTTTTCTGCAGCTACAGCAAAAAACTGAAAACAAACACATTAACCAGAAGGGAATGATTAAATATGTATCGGTTATAAGAATAAGGTAGATGTACACGTATTGATAAGGAAGGAACTCCAAGATATACATTATTTTTAAGCACTCCCCCTGCCCATCAAAAGAAAATGCTTCAGGAAAAGTGTTGGCTAATACAGTTTACATACATTTTAAATGTGCATACATGCATGCGGGCACACACACATACACACAAACACACACCCAATCGTAATAAACTCTGGTTTCAAAAGGAACTTCAAAGCATTAACTGGAATCCTTGGCTTGCTGTGCATCATCCCTGACTTCCTTCCATGCATTAGTTCACATATCCATACATAAGTGAAGACATAATTTGGTCTTGTTCAGATATACAGATGAAATGAGCGTGGCCCTCTGAGGCTTACAGAGGAGAGAGCAAATAAAGTCCAGAGCTCCATACACTTGCTCTCATGTAGGATACAGGTTACAACTGTGGTATCACTGCTGAGTAAGGCACATGACACACCAGGCACCCAAGGAAATGGGGGCCTCCTCCCTGGAAAGCAGGAGGTCCTGCATGTAGAAGGAAGACCAGCAAGGTCAAAGAGCTGAGTCAGACAAAGACAACAGTGATGACGTCACTGGGTATGTTGGAGGCCGTCCTGCTGAAAGCTAGCCATCCTAAGACAAGGAAGAGGGGGTGGGGGTGGGAAGCATGAACTCGAATTACCTCAGAGCCAAAAAAATAAATTTTTAATGCTTCACCTAGTTTGAGATGGAGTTATCCTACTTGCCAGTGAAACTTCTAGGACACACAAATAAGAACAATCTGTATTTCAATTCACACAAGCCACCCCCACCTGGCCCTGTTAGCGTACAGGTCGGCTGATGGGAGTCAGAGCACGGACAGTCACACTTAACACGTCGTGATGCATTCCATAAAGCAAAAACGATGGTCCCAAAGAGGATCCAGCAGTCTCATGAAAAACAAACATCCCCTGAGAAGATTCTTTCTGGATACAGTTAGGACACGAATTCAGTCAACAGCGCCCGCTGGGTTGGGACCCTCTGTGAAGCTTTTTCTTTCCTTTCCTCAAATGGACACCTAGGCTCTACCCACGACCCATGGAATTCTCTGAGGAAGGGCCTAAATATCGGATACTGGGGGTTTGTTTTGAAGGGCCTAGGTCTTTTTGAAATGCATGGAATAAAAAATGCCACTTTAGACCTTGAATACCCAGATGTTCACTGGCAGTTAAATGTTATGAAGGCCTCGGCCTGTGTCTTAGCTGAATTCTCCTCTCCATGGCTCCAGTTTTAATAACTCAGGAAGTGCTCAATAAAGAGAAACTATTATTATTATCTTGGCGAAAACTTTCCCGCCTGTGGGTGGTAAGGACGATGGGCATTAGCCAGCTTTGGAAACTCCTTTATGGAAGGAGGTTTGCAATAATGATGATTATTCCTCTCTCGTTACCACTACTAACATTATTACTATGTGCTAGGCACTGTTTTAAGCATTGCACGTAGAGTATTTTTCTTCCAATTCAGTATCCGTAAGCCCCATTATCCTCATCTTACCAATGAAGAAATTAAGCACAGAGAGGATCAGGACCTTGACCTGAGTTGTGCAGTTAGCAGAGGCCAGAGCTGGGACTTCTAAGTCTGAGCTTGAAACCAGTGTATCACACTGCTGTCCCGTAAGCGCCCGATCCAAACCTTTATGGATTTGTTGATCCTTCCTCTTGGAGTCTTTATCTTTCTCTCTGTTTCCTTTCTTCATGGTAGATAATGTAGTGGTGACTTTCCCCACAAAATCTCCACACATCCTCAGCAGGATGTTACCACCACCCAGGTGCCCTCTTCCTGTCCTGACAGGCTTGAGGAGGCTTGAGGAGGTCCAGAAATGGAGCCATTTCCTTCCCCCACCCCCTCCTAGTCCAAAGTCAAGAGTAATAATCAAGGACAGAGCATGTCAGGCTAAGTGCATGTCAGGCTAAGCACTCATGAGTCGCCACAGTCCCCCAAGAAAAGGAGAGAGAAAGATACCGTCTACATTACAGATGAGAAAACAGGTGTTGAGCGAGGCAGAAAGTGCAGTACTCACAATTCTGGAGCCTGGGGGTGCGTTCCTCCAGGGGTCACCCTCTAACAGGCATAGAGAGCACGAGGAAGGGTCAGCCCTTTGCCCTCCCATGTGAGCACCCCTCACATCAGCCTTGGGATCCTGCTCTCTGGCAAGACCCTCGGCTAGGTTTTCAAAAGAGACTGGCCAGCATTTTGCCGAAAGTATTGCTATGAGCAAATAATTGTCTTCACAAATCACCTCTGAAGAGTGGCCAAAAAAAAAAAAAAATCTTTTTACCCTTGATGAATCAAGAGCCTAAGAAAACATCTCTGACTGGGGAGAGCCTGTATCCAAAAACTTATCAGTACAGCCCAGTCTAATCCTTAATTTCACATGATCCTCTCAAGTGATTGAAAAGTTCCAAGGGGGTGTATGTAATTCAGCAAACCCCTGTCTAGCTAACAAGGTCCCCACAAAGCAAGAGAAACTGGTCTCTTTCGGCCTGTCTGGACTAAGGTCATTTAACTTCAACCCTTTTATGAATGGAAACCAGCTTTCTAAAGACTGCTGTGCAGTCAATGGCCAACAGCAGACCACTCAATGGCCGAGCCTTCTGAGTCATAAAATACTTCTGAAAAGGGGAGATCAAAGCTTCCCTACCGCCTATTGAAACCCGACTGCTTCCAAAGCTCCTTGCAGGGACCCAGGCTCTCTGGAGGATGGGTCCCTGCAGTCGCAGTCTAAAAGGGACACCAGTGAGAAAGACACGAGGACACTGGGGCAGCCAGCCATGCAGGAGAAACACCACTTATGGTTTAATTGTTGGGGACAAAGAGAAAAGAAACGAAAGAAAAACTAAAAGACAAAATTAGGCGGCGTGTCAGGAATGGAGGCTGGAGGGATCTCCTGCAGCCTTGATCATGGCACACTTTCCAGGGAGCCCCTGATGGCGGTGCTGAGGCTGGGTCCTGATCAGAGATGACCAAAGATGCCAGCAGACCACTCCGCCACTCTTGCCGGCTGGGCGTTGGCGGAGGTTATTCATTGAAGGCGAAGTACCAAGTACCCTCGTACAGATCTGGGCAGGAAAGCAAGATGGTGGCAGTACCTGCATGCCTTGTCTCTTGCTCTTCACCTTGTGAAGGGAGCTTGGTGTTAAGAGTCTGTTAAGCAAGGGGTGCATTTCCCCAACTGGAACCCCTGGTAATTAGGTTTATCAGGTACCAATAAAGTGCAATTAATCTTAGATCTAGAAGTTGCTCTTTCCTGGTGAACGCAGAAACCTGGACAAGTTGTTGATGGAAGTATGTATGCCTTAAAGAGAGGGGAGCAGTCCAATTAGTATTACAATTCCACCTCCTGGAGCTTCACAATGCACATTAGCATATTAAAAGGTGTGAAATGTATCACAGAGAAGACTGTCTAATTGCATTTAAACCTAAAGTTTCCCTCACTCTATGGGAATATCTGGCCAGGAAACCACTTATATGGTCCTGAAATCCTTTTTTCCCTGGAGTACCTCTCACCAATAGAAAACAATACATGATATATCTTTTTGGGGGAAGCATTGCTTTGATTTTCTTGTCACTACCAGACTGTGAAGAGATGCTCCCTGAAAAAAAAGTTTCCATGACCAAATAAGTTAGGAAAGTTCTAGTTGTAAACAAAGGTCTTTAATGTAGGCATTTCTTAGTTGTTAATATGCTAATTTGCCTGGTAAAGCTCAGAGAGGTGGCTTTAACACTAATTTGACTATGCTTCCCCCATTTTTAAAATCCTACTCCATGAACGTTTTCTATAAACTAGAATATGGCATCCAACTTGTTTGCAACTTTATACCATGCCCTGAACTGAAGCTCATCAATAGTTGCTGAATAAAATAATCATTCAATGTGTCCTTCCAGTCAGCTCTTAAAATAGGACATTTCCATTAAGTTTCAGAAATGGGATCAGTGTCTCAAAATAATGGTATTTTTTTTTTCCAACAGCTATTATTAAAACAATTTGCCTTACGTTCATCATCTTGATCCAATGGTTCTTTAACGTTAGTATGCATTAGGAAACATTTGGGGATTAAAAACACACATTCCTGAGCTTAGCCTCTTTGACCTTCTGTTGTGGGTAAAGACACTGAAATTTTCAACACCTCAGGCAAAGTTAAGGCAGCAGACTGCACTCTGAAAAACACTGTCCTAATGAAAAGGAGCTCTAGGGTCAAACATTTTTGAGCAGAAAGGCCTTTGGATCTCAGAAGACAGAACTAAGAAATACAGGGGAAAGTCATGAGAAGGTAGGTGGTAGTTCAACATCAAGAAGAATCTCCCAACAATGGTGCCGGCTTCCTGGAGGTAATCACGTTCTCCTCACTGTGGTAGTCAAGGAGAGGCTAGATATAGTAGAAGGGATGTACACAGCAGATGGTGATTAGATTAATTGTGACCCCAAGATTCTGCAACAAAGTTTGCAAACCCAGAAACCTTTTCCCAGAGCGCAAGGCACTCAGATGTAGGGGGCATGGAGTGCACGTTTGCTCCTGTGTAAAGGCATTAAAATTTTTTAAAATAATCCTGCCCAGACATCACAGTGGGCAGGATTCACTCAGGGAAGTTTGCAACTTCTGTTTTGTCCATTATTCTAAGTAAATAACTACCTGCTCAACTCCTGAATAAAGTGAGCCCTTTCAGTTGTGGGGAGGGGATGGCATTTAAGAAAATATTTTAAGCGGGGGCGGAGCAAGATGGCGGAGGAGTAGGAGACCTGGATTTCGTCTGGTCCCAGGAATTCAGCTGGATAGGGATCAAACCATTCTGAACACCTACGAACTCAACAGAAGATCAAAGAAAAGAACAGCAACAACTGTCTGAACAGAAAAGCGACCACCTTCTGGAAGGTAGAACGTGCAGAGAAGCGAATCCGAGGCGATATTCGGGAGGATAGACGGCGGGGGAGGGGCCTCCGGCGGCCGCTTCTGGCAAGTGATAGAGCCGCGGAGCAAAAAATCGGAACTTTTAAAAGTCGGCTCCACTGAGGGACGTCACTCTGGTGGCTGAGCGGGGGGGGTGAAACCCTCCGGGACAGTGTGGTCTCAGGACCCACGGGTCACAGAAAGACCGGGGGTGCCTGAGTGAGGCAGAGCTCCCAGGTAACGGAGCAGGGAAGCCGGCTGCAGAGGCGGAGCCCAGGCGCGGGCTCTCAGCTCGGGGTGGCCATCAACCGTGATCCGCGGCACAGTCGGGCCCCTGCTCCTCCAGCAGGGACCCAACAAGCGGCAGATCCGGGGAGACTCCCCTTCCTCCCCCAGGAGGAGAGGCTCAGGAGCGCACCGCAGGGATCTGCTGGGTTTGGAGACTCCACCCGGGGTCGGGTGCCAGAGATAGAAACGCGCGGTCACAGGCCGGGTGAGCACGGAGTGCGGCTGGAGACCGGGGAGACGGGAGTGACTGACTGCTTTTCTCTGGGGGCTCACTGAGGAGCAGGGCCCCGAGTTCTCGGCTCCTCCGGGGCGGAGACTGGGAGGCCGCCACTTTCAATCTAGGCCTCCAAAGCTGTACAGAAACTGTGCAGGGAACAAAAGCTCCCGAGAGCAATCCTGAGCAGATTACTCAGCCCAGACAGCAAGGGCGGGGCAATTCCGCCTCCGGCAGAGACATTTGGGAACCACGGCAACAGGCCCCTCCCCCAGAAGATCAGCGAGAACAGCCAGCCAAGACCAAGTTTACCGATCAATGAGAACGGCAGAACTCCAGAGCTAGGGGAATAGTGCACATAGAATCCATGCCTTTTTTACCATGACTCTTTAGTCTTTCAATTTTTTTTTAACGGTCTTTTTTTTGAATTTTTCTTTTTCCCTTTTTCAACCAACATCTTATCAATCCCTTTTTTAAAAAATATTTTTATTTTTCATTTTGAGTCATATTCCATCCCTTCATCATATTAACCCTTATTTTTGTACATATATAAGTTGTTCTTTCTTTAAAATTTTGAGAGACACTTTCTTCTAACAGACCATGCCCAAAATCTAGTGTGTGGCACTGATCTATGCACCAGCCTGATCATATTTGATCATATTCTGTTTTGTTTCGTTTTCATTTGTTTTTATCTTTTTCTTTTTCTCTCTCTTTTTTTTCCTTTTTCTTTTCTCTTTCTTTCCCTTTCTTTTCCCCCAGTTTCAGGTCTTTTCTGATTTGTTTAGTATATATTTTCTGGGGACGCTGTTACCCTGTTAGCATTTTGTTCTCTCATTCATCTATTCTCCTCTGGACAAAATGACAAGATGGAAAAAATCACCTCAACAAAAAGAACAAGAGGCAGTACCGACTGCCAGGGACCTAATCAATATGGACATTAGTAAGATGTCAGAACTAGAATTCAGAATGATGACTTTAAAGATATTAGCTGGGCTTGAAAAAAGCATGGAAGTTATTAGAGAAACCCTTTCTGGAGAAATAAAAGAACTAAAATCTAACCAAGTTGAAATCAAAAAGGCTATTAATGAGGTGCAATTAAAAATGGAGGCTCTAACTGTTAGGATAAATGAGGCAGAAGAGAGAATTAGTGATATAGAAGACCAAATGATGGAAAATCAAGAAGCTGAGAAAAAGAGAGATAAACAACTACTGGATCACGAGGGCAGAATTCGAGAGATAAGCGATACCATAAGATGAAACAACATTAGAATAACTGGGATCCCAGAAGAAGAAGAAAGAGAGAGAGGGGCAGAAGGTATACTGGAGCAAATTATAACAGAGAACTTCCCTAATTTGGGGAAGGAAACAGGCATTAAAATCCAGGAGGCACAGAGAACCCCTCTCAAAAATCAATAAAAATAGGTCAACACCCAAACATCTAATAGTAAAACTCACGAGTCTCAGAGACAAAGAGAAAATCCTGAAAGCAGCTCGGGAGAAGAGATATGTAACCTACAATGGTAGAAACATTAGATTGGCAACAGACCTATCCACAGAGACCTGGCAGGCCAGAAAGGACTGGCAGGATATATTCAGAGCACTAAATGAGAAAAATATGCAGCCAAGAATACTATATCCAGCTAAGCTGTCACTGAAAATAGGAGGAGAGACAAAAAGCTTCCAGGACAAACAAAAACTAAAGGAATTTGCAAACACGAAACCAGCCCAACAAGAAATCTTGAAAGAGGTCCCCTAAGCAAAGAGAGAGCCTAAAAGCAACATAGACCAGAAAGGAACAGACAATATACAGTAACAGTCACCTTACAGACAATACAATGGCACTAAATACATATCTTTCAGTAGTTACCCTGAATGTAAATGGGCTCAATGCCCCAATCAAAAGACACAGGCTATCAGATTGGATTAAAAAACAAGACCCATCGATATGCTGTCTGCAAGAGACTCATTTCAGACCCAAAGACACCCCCAGATTGAAAGTAAGGGGGTGGAAAACCATTTACCATGCTAATAGACACCAAAAGAAAGCTGGGGTGGCAATCCTTATAACAGAAAAATTAGATTTTAAACCAAAGACTATAATAAGAGATGAGGAAGGACACTATATCCTACTTAAAGGGTCTATCCAACAAGAAGATCTAACAATTGTAAATATCTATGCCCCTAACATGGGAGCAACCAATTATATAAGCCAATTAATAACAAAAGCAAAGAAACACATCGACAACAATACAATAATAGTGGGGGACTTTAATACCCCCCTCACTGAAATGGACAGATCATCTAAGCAAAAGATCAACAAGGAAATAAAGACTTTAAATGACACACTGGACCAAATGGACTTCACAGATATATTCAGCACATTCCATCCCAAAGCAACAGAATACACATTCTTCTCTAGTGCTCATGGAACAGTCTCCAGAATAGATCACATCCTAGGTCACAAATCAGGTCTCAACCGGTACCAAAAGACTGGGATCATTCCCTGCCTATTTTCAGACCACAATGCTTTGAGACTAGAACTCAATCACAAAAGGAAAGTTGGAAAGAACTCAAATACATGGAGGCTAAAGAGGATCCTACTAAAGAATGAATGGGTCAACCAGGAAATTAAAGAAGAATTAAAAAAATTCATGGAAACCAATGAAAATGAAAACACAACTGTTCAAAATCTTTGGGATGCAGCAAAGGCAGTCCTAAGAGGAAAGTATATAGCAATACAAGCCTTTCTCAAGAAACAAGAAAGGTCTCAAGTACACATCCTAACCCTACACCTAAAGGAGCTGGAGAAAGAACAGCAAATAAAGCCTAAACCCAGCAGGAGAAGAGAAATAATAAAGATCAGAGCAGAAATCAATGAAATAGAAACCAAAAGAACAGTAGAACAGATCAACGAAACTAGGAGCTGGTTCTTTGAAAGAATTAACAAGATTGATAAACCCCTGGCCAGACTTATTAAAAAGAAAAGAGAAATGACCCAAATAAAATCATGAATGAAAGAGGAGAGATCACAACCAACATGAAAGAAATACAATTATAAGAACATATTATGAGCAACTGTATGCCAGCAAATTAGATAATCTGGGCGAAATGGATGCATTCCTAGAGATGTATCAACTACCAAAACTGAACCAGGAAGAAACAGAAAACCTGAACAGACCTATAACCATTAAGGAAATTGAAGCAGTCATCAAAAATCTCCCAACAAACAAAAGCCCAGGGCCAGATGGCTTCCCAGGGGAATTCTACCAAACATTTAAAGAAGACTTAATACCTATAATTCTGAAAGTGTTCCAAAAAATAGAAATGGAAGGAAAACTTCCAAACTCGTTTTATGAGTCCACCATTACCTTGATCCCCAAACCAGACAAAGACCCCATCAAACTGAATTACAGACCAATATCCTTGATGAACATGGATGCAAAAATTCTCACCAAAATATTAGCCAATAGGATCCAACAGTACATTAAAAGGATTATTCACCACGACCAAGTGGGATTTATCCCAGGGCTGCAAGGTTGGTTCAACATTCACAAATCAATGTGATACAATACATTAATAAAAGAAAGAACAAGAACCATATGATCCTCTCAATAGATGCAGAAAAAGCATTTGACAAAGTACAGCATCCTTTCTTGATCAAAACTCTTCAAAGTACAGGGATAGAGGGTACATACCTTAATATCATAAAAGCCATCTATGAAAAACCCACAGCGAATATCATTCTCAATGGGGAAAAACTGAGAGCTTTCCCCCTAAGGTCAGGAATGCGGCAGGGATGTCCACTATCACCACTGCTATTCAACATAGTATTAGAAGTCCTAGCCACAGCAATCAGACAACAAAAAGAAATCAAAGGCATCCAAATCGGCAAAGAAGAAGTCAAACTGTCACTCTTTGCAGATGATATGATACTTTATGTGGAAAACCCAAAAGACTCCACTCCAAAACTGCTAGAACTCATACAGGAATTCAGTAAAGTGGCAGGATATAAAATCAATGCACAGAAACCAGTGGCATTCCTATACACCAACAACAAGACAGAAGAAAGAGAAATTAAGGAGTCGATCCCATTTACAACTGCACCCAAAACCATAAGATACCTAGGCATAAATCTAACCAAAGAGGCAAAGAATCTGTACTCACAAAAATATAAAACACTCATGAAAGAAATTGAGGAAGACACAAAGAAATGGAAAAATGTTCCATGCTCATGGACTGGAAGAACAAATATTGTGAAGATGTCAATGCTCCCTAGAGCAATCTACACATTCAGTGCAATCCCCATCAAAATACCATGAACTTTTTTCAAAGAAATGGAACAAATAATCCTAAAATTTGTTTGGGACCAGAAAAGACCCCGAATAGCCAGAGGAATGTTGAAAAAGAAAAGCAAAGCTGGCGGCATCACAATTCTGGACTTCAAGCTCTATTACAAAGCTGTCATCTTCAAGACAGTATGGTACTGGCACAAAAACAGACACATAGGTCAATGGAACAGAATAGAGAGCCCAGAAATGGACCCTCAACTCTATGGTCAACTAATCTTCTATAAAGCAGGGAAGAATGTCAATGGAAAAAAGTCTCTTCGACAAATGGTGTTGGGAAAATTGTACAGCCACATGCAGAAGAATGAAACTGGACCATTTCCTTACACCACACACAAAAATAGACTCCAAATGGTTGAAAGACCTCAATGTGAGACAGGAGTCCGCCAAAATCCTAAAGGAGAACACAGGCAGCAACCTCTTTGACCTCAGCCGAAGCAACTTCTTCCTAGAAACATCGCCAAAGGCAAGGGAAGCAAGGGCAAAAATGAACTATTGGGACTTCATCAAGATAAAAAGCTTTTGCACAGCAGAAGAAACAGTCTACAAAACCAAAAGACAACCGACAGAATGGGAGAAGATATTTGCAAGTGACATATCAGATAAAGGGCTAGTATCCAAAATCTATAAAGAACTTAGCAAACTCAACACCCAAAGAACAAAGAATCCAATCAAGAAATGGGCAGAAGACATGAACAGACATTTTTCCAAAGAAGATATCCAAATGACCAACAGACACAGGAAAAAGTGTTCAACATCGCTCGGCATCAGGGAAATCCAAATCAAATCCTCAATGAGATACCACCTCACACCAGTCAGAATGGTTAAAATTAACAAGTCAGGAAATGACAGATGTTGGCGAGGATGCAGAGAAAGGGGAACCCTCCTACACTGTTGGTGGGAATGCAAGCTGCTGCAGCCACCCTGGAAAACAGTATGGAGGTTCTTCAAAAAGTTGAAAATAGAGCTCCCATACGATCCAGGAATTGCACTACTGGGTATTTACCCCAAAGATAAAAATGTAGGGATCTGAAGGGGTACGTGCACCCTGATGTTTATAGCAGCAATGTCCACAATAGCCAAACTATGGAAAGAGCCAAGATGTCCATCGACAGATGAGTGGATAAAGAAGACGTGGTATATATATACAATGGAATATTATGCAGCCATCAAAAGGAATGAGATCTTGCCATTTGCAACGACGTGGATGGAACTGGAGGGTGTTATGCTGAGCGAAATAAGTCAATCAGAGGAAGACATGTATCATATGACCTCACTGATATGAGGAATTCTTAATCTCAGGAAACAAACTGCGCTGTGAATTGTGCAAGACTGTTGAATCAGAGATCTGTACCTCTGAAACAATACATTATATGTTAAAAAAAAAAAGAAGAAGAAGAAGAAGATAGCAGAAGGGGAAGAATGAAGGGGGGGAATTGGAGGGGGAGACGAACCATGAGACACTACAGACTCAGAAACAAACTGAGGGTTCTAGAGGGGAGGAGGGGTGGGGGGATGGGTTAGCCTGGTGATGGGTATTAAAGAGGGCACGTTCTGCATGGAGCACTGGGTGATATATGCAAACAATGAATCATGGAACCCTACATCAAAGACTAATGATGTGATGTATGGTGATTAACATAACATATTAAAAAAAAAAAACAGAAAAAAAATACTTTAAGCACAGTTTAATTCTGAATTATTGAGGCAAATTCCCTGCCGGAGAAATCCTCACTGGAAAATGTAGGTATACAGGTGGGCATGCCTGTACCTACGTGTATATTTTACTATTATAACCCTCCTTTGTTTTTTCATTCTCTCCTGGGGCTTCCCTGCCAATCAAGATCATGGTTAGTTTTCCCATGGGTACTTTGCTCTTGAAAGGTGACCTAATGTCCTGATACACACTGCATGCACTCCAGGAGACTGCTGTAACACCTAAAGGCATTCTGATGCCAGTCATCCAGCTCTACTGAGGTAGAAACCCTGGTGTGGAGACTTCTAGTGGAAGAGGCTCCACCTCTCAGTCTCCTCCATCTCACATCAGCTTCTGGGTCAATGCAAGAAGAGTTGCTCATCTCCTTTAGCATGTTAACTCTGAGGAGTCACTCCAAAAAGCATTTAGTGGTTCATCCCTCTCCTGAATTCTTAAATCATTCACTGTTCTGAATCTGTTTTACTAATTGCTAATTAACTTTAGTGAAGGTATGAACCCCTTCTTTGGCCAAAGAAGCAGGGGACGTCTATGTGTTCTAGGTGGCTAGAAGGATGAAGAAATTCTTCTTCCTGCCATGATTATTTCTCCATCACCATCTCTCAATGTTCCTAGTCCAGTGTCCCCTCACCGAGCTCAGATGATGTCACAGAGTTCACTGTTGCTATTTGATAGGTTTCACAAGCAGATCAATGCATTGTTAGAGATTCGGAGCCATAACAACAGAGATGTTAAGTCAGCAAAGCAGTGTTTTTGCTCAGAACTCTTGTTTCTATTCAGAGAAAAGGAAAAACACCACAATGTAGGCTGGAAACATTTATACTATCTGTCCACAGGATATGGACAACAGATCACAAAAGAGAATATACAAATGGCTGATAAGCATAAGAAATGGTACTCAATTTCATCAACCATTAAGACAACACAAGCTAAACCCATGTAATGTGGTACCACTTCACACCCATCAATTCAGTAGCTAAAATGGAAAACAGACAACAGTAAGTGTTGGTGAGGATGTGGAGCAACTGGAACTCCCATACACTCTGATGGCAGTGCAAATTAGTACAACTGGATCCAACAGCTCAGTGTTAGGTAGACTTCCAAGAGAATGTCCATATGCTCACCAAGAGGCATATACAAGAATGCTCTGCAGTACTCCAGAACAGCCCACAGCAAAAACAACTTAAAAGCCCACCAACAATTGAATGGAACCACTGAAATAGTCCTACAGAGGAATACTGTATAATTTTACTTACGTAAAATATTCAAATAGGCAAAATTAAGCTATATTAGAAGTTAGGATAGTGGTTACCTCCTCAGGGGAAGTGACTGGGAAGGGGGACACGGTGGGCTCTTCTGGGGGCACTGGTAATGAATGTCTTGTTTCATCTCCTTGGTGGTTACATGGGTGCGAACTTTGTGAAAATTCATTAGGCTGTATCCTATGATTTTTCCATTTTTCTGTATATACGTTTTACACTTTTCTGTATATACATTATACTTCCACATACGGTTATAAAAATTAATTCTGAGTGGCATCCAGTTTCTCAGTTGTATTTCTATTCTCTTTCATGTTTGTCTTGTTTTTTTTTTTCTTATCGAGGTTGGGTGTATGTGTTTGTGTTTCGCAGTTGTTTGGCTGGGTCATGGAGAGGTGGGTAATGCAGTGGGGGTAAGCTTGGTTCTTGCCCTATCCCATAGCAAGCGGGTCTGGCCAGGGTCAACAAATCGGATAATCAGAGTCAGATGCCTAGAGATGGCAGTGGCCTGAGAAATAATTTTACAGGATTCAGGAGAGAAAGCTGAGACCTAGAGAAGTTATTTAACTAAGTACATGCATCTGGTCTGTTGAGCAGTGGGGACAGAATCCGAATTTCCTGATTCCAATTCACATGGGCCTTATACACAGGCAGACGTGACTGTCAGTTACTTCTTCCACATTCATCACTATTTTTACATCATGATGGAAATTTTTAACTTGCCTCATTCCTAGGTGTTCAGTGATCATTGGCTCCCTTTGAATCTCCTCCTTAGGATAAATAACCTGACATCTATTAAAATGAAGCAATTGACCAGATTTCCTGTTTTCGGAGAGTGGATTCCCAAGAGAAATCACCATGAGGTGGCTAAGTTTTGCTGGAACTAGAACAACTCTAGGGCGATTATTCCCTGCCAGGAACTGCTATTTTCCATGGAAGCATTTTCCATGGAAGAAGTCACTTAATCCCCACAGCCCTGTGATGTAAACCTTCTTGTTACTCCCATTTTAGAGATGAAGACACTAAGACAGAGAGAGGTTAATAACTTGTCCAAAGTCCTACTTACTAGTGAGTGCTGGGGTACAATGGTCCTGGACAGACTGCTCTTAACCACCTTCATGTGGAATGGGATAGTTTAAGCCACTATGGTGAGATGCCTGACCTCCTGAAGATGTTAGGATACTGGAACAGACAGAAGAGGGGGGAATATGGGGAAATGCCCAGAAAAGAGCAGGAGACTCATCACAACCAAGCAAAACAAACAAACAAACAAAATCCCAGGATTCGTGTGTGTGTGTGTAACCATGTCAGAATATAAGTCATTAGTGAGTTATACTGATCGTCTAAATTGATCAAGCTAGGTTGAGAACTGTTAAATCTTTGCTTCGCTCTATGCTTCAAAGATTATACCAAAGAATATCAAAACTCTGTGATGAAAGGTATTAGCTAAATTTCAGGCCACAATGTGAAAAAGAAATTAAATAATAAAGTTTTGACTAGCGGAGAACATGGGAGTTTTCATTCACCGGCACCCACACCAGCCCCTCTTGCTCTGTGTCCTGATGTACCATGTCCATTACCAACTACATCCTCAAATGGACTTTCTCACACTTTCCTTCTTCCAACCATGCCAGAGCATGACCATGATGGGTCTCAACAGACACACACTCTGATACCCATTCAAGATACTTGTCAATTGCAATGCGAACCCAGAACCCCATTTACTGCTTCATAGATTTGAATGAATCCTGAGACAAGTATCCTCTACACCAATACCCTTGTCCTGGAGCTCCACTGTTGAGGATTCCACAGAGAGGAAAGAACACTTGCCCCAAATCCTTTTCAAGTGCTTTGCATCCTGGATGCCACACTCAAGCCTGCCCGCCCTCAAGCACACCATACCACATTCTAAAAGGATGTCTTATGTGAGCAGGACACGAACAGATTAGCTAAAAGAAAACAAAAGGCCTCCCTACTACAGTGAAGGCTGGGCTTCACGGGGCGGCTGAACACAATTCCGCATTGAAATACAGTTTTCCCATTTCAAAGCAATGGAGAGGCATGCAGCTTGTTAGATTTATATAATGCCTGGGTCTCCCAAGACTTTACAAAGCGAACGGCATCCATCAAATTAATTTCCTTGGGGATCGTCTCAAACACAGAGAATAAAGAGGCCCAGACCATTAAACATCAAAAGAATGTTCTAAATGGTAATTAAAGTTCTATTATATTTTCTTTTTCTGGGAGCAGATTAGATTAATTCAATTGAGAATATTATAAGTATCAAAGCTGACAGTGTGAATGTGTCGAGTTGGCTGGAAGAATACTTAATATTGCAGACATCTGTTCATTCAAGTTACACAAAACACACAAGAGAGGGAGTCGACCCCGAGTGTGGGGTACTTACCAAGCCGGCACACGTAGACACAGCGATAGAAGATGAGCTGTCATTTCTGATAAATCCCTGATAGAAACATCGCTGCACTGCGGAAGGTTCCCGAGTCTCTGAAGCCCCATCTTTTCCAAGTACCTGGACAATAAAGTGACTGCTCAAAATCGCCGAGGGCTTAAGTTCTAAATGTAGTTCCTGTCCAAATGCTGAAAATCGGTAGTGCAGGGAACTGTGGGCACTTTGCGCCGATCGCTTTTTCCTGCCGTTGTGCAAAATGTCGTGGGAAATATACGACCCGCCCGAGTCCACTTCTACCGGGGTGACAAAGACGTAATCTGCAATGGGAAAGGTTTAGCTGTCAGCACCCAGAATCCACACTGCCCAGAGGGTCACCCTGCAACAGGCTTAAGTGCAAATACGCAGCTCAAAGGTGCCTCTGTTCCTACCGCAGTGCACCTAGATCCACAACAATTCAGAGCAGCTCATGAAGAGAGCTCTGTGGCCTTTGCCATGAGCTCTGTGACAGTGATTCCTACAAAAAACGAAAAGTCAAGCACAGGCTTCATGCATGTCAAGAATGTTTGTGGAAAATGCCACAACTCTCTCTCATGGTCTGGAGAGACAGATGGATGAGTCAGAGCCACCCATACATAAAAAGTGATTTTTTTTTTTTTTTAGAGACAAAATAAAACCACAAAAGGAGAGAAAAGAACAATTTTTTTTTCCAGGAGATTAACATCTTTGTGTTTAAACTGAATTGGGAGCACTTGGGGAGGCCGAGCTTAAATTTCAAATGATAACTCACAGGGCTGAGTAAGTAACTTGAGATGGCATCCCAGATAATGAGCACCTACCGGCAGTTTCCTATTTCCGATATTAACTATATGTGATAATAAAACCCCAGCACTCGTATGGCTCTGAACATTTTACTCTGAGCTTTTACAGGGACAATCCCATTTCACTGTAAACTAAAATATAGTGGATGCATAAAAATGCCTCAAAATTGTCAGAACTTTCCTATAGAGTCTGAGGTTTAAAATTGCTCAGACATGTTGGTGGGGGAGTGTGAGTCAGGGGACACCTGGAAAGACATGTTTCAAAATACTTTCCCCATTGCTCTCTAGAGCAGCACTAATTGCTGCTTGTTCTAAAAGGGAGGAACTAAAAAAAAACTATTTGCTGCTGGAAAATTGCAGCCGGCACACTGTTTTCTATCACAAAACGTCGAAACTGAAAAGTATCATCACAAGATGATCTGGAGCATGGCTTCTGCGTGTTCAAACACACTCTGCATTTCCACTTTCTAGGCACAGAATGGGAAACTAATTTGGAAAGTGTTTAGAAAGATTCCGAATAACTAAGAGGCATCTTTGAGTCACTTGGGTCCTTGATTATTGGAGGAGGAAAAGAAAGAGGAATTTCCCTTTTCCCAAAATAGTCAACAACCAAATAAGAATAGCTCAGGAATGAACAGAAGCCTTGTAGCTAACAAGGATCAATGAGGGATATTCTAATTGAGCCTACGTTTGGGGAAAAAAAATCCCAACAGGATCATAACTTTCAACTGTTTTCTTCTGTATGAACCATCTGTGACTCTTATTGCTTGAGCAATTCCCATTCTCACAATGGACTTTATGTCTTGCCTCTCCCATTTTCTCCTTGACTCCTTTAACTAGAAATACTAACTGACACATGTATTAAAAAACAACTAGAAAACTTTTTCTCCTCTCTTAATCTTAAAAAAAAAAAAAATTCAGCAGGCCATACACGATTTTTCTTTTAAAAATCTGCCATGTTGTTTTACAGCTATGCGACTCTTGATTAAATGCAAATTTTTTAAGCAAAAAACCACCTCCTTCCTCCACCGTACTAAAACCTAAGTGTGAAAACCCCACCTGCTCGTGCTCCAGTCTCTGCAAGAAGTCGTTTCTTACCTCCTTGTCCAGACCCACCCGCAACTCTGACTGCTCCCATTTAGGAGGCCCTGGGGCAGCCTTATCCAGCCAGCCTTCCAAGCAATCAGCCCACAAAGCGCCCTGCCCCAAACAGAGCTACTAGTTTGTTTCCAACGGGAGAATGAGCAGGTGGATGGTAATATTCAGTCCTCGAGAGAAAGAGCGGCAGTCAGAGCCTCCTGCCGAGAGTGATCTAATCAGTTTGCTCAGGGGCTAAAGATGAGGTCCTTACAGGTGGTGGCTAGAACAGAGGGAACTACATGTGGAACAATGAGGGGTTGTTTTAGAAACTGCGGCCGGCCTCTCTCTCCCGGGGGACAAAAAGTGAATTTCTCAAGAGTTCATTCCTGGCTCTCTCCCGTCCCCTCCCTCACCCACATCTTCCCAGCCCTTACTCCATGACTCTGCCATCCCCCCTCTCCCCAGTATGCCTTGCTCTCCCACAGCAGCGGGAGATGACCCTGCAAGGCTAAAAATTCTAGAATCTGGGCTGGACATCACAGTCTTGCTAGACACCTGGATCAGCTGTTCTCCTGTAGCTGGTGGGAACAATGGCATCAAGGATTTTCCACTGGGTCCCAGCAAGAAGTTAATAAACGACAGACGGGAAGAGTGTTCTGGGACCCTGCAACTGGGAACCTCAGAAGAGATTAAAGCCCCCGAGACCTCAAGCTACCCGCTCTCCTCTCTCTAAAAGCAGTTTTTGGGAATCCATGACACAAGGGCAGGGGAAAGGAGAAAAGCAAAGGAAGATCAGGAACACAAACGGACAGGAAAGTGAGAAGGAAAGATGGGAGGAGGGGAGAGCTCACACTTTTTTCATCTCCCACCAAGAATTAGCTCCAGCAGGCTTTCCCAGAGGAGGAAGGAAATGAGGAAGGTGCCTTTTGATATCAACCATCTAGTCCACTTCCTAATTTCTCACCACAGTAAGGATTTTTAAAAAAAAAAAAAAAAAGCCATTTGTGAACGAAGGAAAGTACTGTTTTCTCATTTATGGGACTTACGGCTTGAGGCACTGATTCTTTTGCTAAGTTCAGAGTCCTTGCCACATCCCCACCACCCCCCTCTCCAAACAGGAGCCCTTTCCAGGACGCACGCACACCTGCCAGGCCGGGGGTGGCGGAACGCGCCTTTCTACTTCTCTCTCTTTGGGGGTAAAGAAGGGGCAAGTGCCCGGAAAGGCCCTTCTGGGGGTGGGGAGTAAATACGAACCAACGTTTAGTCCGCCGCCGCTGCTGTCACTGGCTAAGGCTGCGGCGACCGACGCACAGCAGAGGCAACAGAGCTGGAGCGCCTGCAAGAGAAAAGGCGACACCGCGCGTGAGGGGGCGCGGCGGGGCTGGCGCCGGGCGCCCCCTGCCACCCGCTCCCGGCGCGCCCCGCCGCGGGCACCTGCCTTGGCCACGCGCCCCAGCCCCGCCGGATCGCACGGCGGGCGCGAGCGGGCGGCGGGGAGGGCGCACGCGAGCAGGAGGGCGCACTCCATGGTCAGGTGCGGGCGCGGCGGCTGCGGGCGGCCGGACGCGGCGGGCGGAGCGCACTGGCGGCGCGC